>NC_142927.1:9210000-9369877 GCF_054131065.1 Drosophila arizonae | reverse complement strand
TAAATACAAAAGACAAGAGATTTGCAGACTCTCAGTTATATCAGGAATACAAAGATTCGCGATTGCAACGTTTTACTCTAAACAGTTAAGCTTTAGGAAGCTTAGGAAGTATCAGAAAGCTCAGATAGCTCAGAAATCTCTTGACAAACTCTGATAATTAAGCATCAGCCGTCACAGGAAAACATTTATCTGTTTTATTAAATATTTTTTGCCCATAGAAACTTCAGTACTCCAATAAATCTATAGGAATCTATGGAATTTTAGAGCTTTTAGAAATATCTTGGCAGAGTCTGTAATCTTGAAAACCTTCAGAACTTTAAAGTATGTAATTTCATTTAGTAGTCCAAGAGACCTTTGGAAATCTCTGAAATCTCTGTCCATCTCCCACAAAGGAAGGGAATTACGATTCAGACTATTTTCTCCAATACTCTCTCACCCGTTGGGTACTCACCAAACCAGCTGGCCTCGTCCTTGTTCAGCCAGAATGGTTGCGTTTCATCCGTCAGCTGATTGAGCGTAACGCTGGGCATACTGACAACCATGCCGGAGCCGAGTACGCCGCTGTTGCCCAGGAAGACCATCAGCTCCTGCCGCAGGACGGCCAAGTGGCGTTCCCCTAGGGGCAGGCTGCTCTCTTTACGCTTACGCGATTTGCTCTGTTTGCTATTGCTGTGTTTGTCGCTGTCGTTGTCCTTGTCGCCGTCCTTGCTGTTGTTGTTGTTCGTTGTGGCTTGCAGGTTGCTTTTGTCGAGATCCTTGCAGATGATGCCCTTGCCGGTTTCATAGGGCGGCGGCATCAGCTGTTCCTGCTCCAGAGTCATTTTGTTGTGCACTTGTCGTTGTTGCTATTATTATTATTATTATTATTGTTGTTGTTGTTGTTGTTGCTATTGTTGTTATTGTTGTTATCAGTGTGCTGCTGTTGTCTGGTTTATCCTTAGTGCCAGCTGCCTTCGTGTTTTGGACAACGTTGCCGCAACGTTGGCTGTGGCCCGACTGTGGCTATGTTGTCTGCTGGCAGTTGGCTTTGTAGTGCGGTCCGTGCTTAATGCCGATTCTCTTGTTGTTGCTGGTGTTGTTGGCGCTCTTAACTTGGCTGTTGTACACTTGTCTAATTGAAAACGACAAGTGGAAACTTCCGCGCATTTCAATCATATGGCGACTGGCAACGACTCAGTATCAATTTCATAACTCGCTTCGTGTCTCTCCATGACGAAACGAAAATAAATAAAATATATACCTTTATGTATTTGTAAAAAAGCCGTTGAGAACCTATTTTCTATCTATATATATATGGTATATTTATATATACATATACATATATCATTTGCAACGTAACTCCCACTTGACGTCGTTGCGTCTACGGGTTTCCGAACTTTGGTACCAGTTCGATTATTGTGTGTTCGGTTTTGTTTTTCTTCCCTGTATTTGTTGTTTTGTCTTTGGCGTTATCAGCTAATGTAAGCTTAACTGAGATGCGAGCGTGACACGACTTTAAAAAGCCATAGAAATTAAACAGATATTTATTATCAATATCGTTTGCTTGCAGTTAGGCACAGCGAGAAGTTAGATCAAGTTTATTATTCCAAGCAGCGTGAGGAGCATGGAGTGAGCGAGATGAAACATATGCTAATCATTGTATGAGAAGTCTGTTTGGAATCTTAAATTGGAAAAAAACAAATCCGATTGAGACACGCTCTCAGACTTTCATTGATGTGACATTAGCGATTGAGCATGGCTAATTGTCGGGGATGTATTATACGATTAATATGAGCTAGCATGACTTGACACAGACTTTTACGATTGTTAATAAACACTTAATACAAAAAAAAGCAACAAAAAAAAAAAAAAATAATTTGTTGAACTGTCTAATTAACAATTCATTTTTCAGTCATTAATAAGAAGTTTTTTAGCAATAGAATAGTCTTGAATAAGAACAAAACTTTAATCCAATATTTACTCATTATTTTATTCATTATGAATTTTATGGATTTGAAAATTGTCACTTAAAAAAATTTAAAAAAACATCCCATCAATCAAAAAAGAGTTATGCATTGATCGAGGCAGATTTATCTGCGCATAATATTGCATCTGTAAATTGTATCGCCTCACGCGCTCATCTCTGTGTTGCGGACATTTGCCTGCGGCGTTCTATTGATTCCACTATCGATTCGTATGGCGCCCCATAACGAGCCTCTTCAAGCCAAACACAGACATAGACGCAGACATAAACACGCACACACACACACGCATATCACGCGCGAAATTTGAGACTGGCGTTTGGCAATTGGAGCAGTTTTTATTTGCATCTGTTAATTACCGTTATTGCCTTTTTGCAATAATTTATGGCTCTCTTCTTATAGGCGTCCGCCAATGGAACGAACCGACAGAGACGCGTCCGCCTGAAGCAACGTTTGCGCAGCAACTAAAACGTTGCCTGGCTAAAAAGAACCACTCAATAAATAGAACAGCAGCAGCAACAATCTGCTGCTCTTAGCTGAAAAAGCAACTGTTGCTGCTGCTGCGGCTCTGTTGCGCTTGGTGATACCCTGCATGGACAGCAAGCAGGTGGGGGATATTGGGCCATCACTCAATCTATATCTATATCTATATCCATACCTATATCTGTATCTATATCTATATCTATATCTATATCTATATCTATATCTATATCTATATCTATATCTATATCTAGAGCGAGATCTATATCTATATCTATATCTAGATCTATAGCTATATCTATATCTATATCTATATCTATATCTATAGCTATATCTATATCTATATCTATATCTATATCTATATCTATATCTATATCTATATCTATATCTATATCTATATCTATATCTATATCTATATCTATATCTATATCTATAGATATCGATATCTATAGCTATATCTATATATCTATATCTATATCTATATCGATATCTATATCTAGATCTATCTATATCTATATCTATATCTATATCTATATCTATATCTATATATCTATCGATCTATATCTATATCTATATCTATATCTATATCTATAGCTATATCTATATCTATATCTATATCTAGATCTATATCTATATCTATATCTATAGCTATCTATATCTATATCTATATCTATATCTATATCTATATCTATATCTATATCTATACTATATCTATATCTATATCTATATCTATATCTATATCTATATCTATATCTATATCTATATCTATATCTATATCTATATCTATATCTATATCTATATCTATATCTATATCTATATCTATATCTATATCTATATCTATATCTATATCTATATCTATATCTATATCTATATCTATATCTATATCTATATCTATATCTATATCTATATCTATATCTATATCTATATATTCTATATCTATATCTATATCTATATCTATATCTATATCTATATCTATATCTATATCTATATCTATATCTAGATCTATATCTATATCTATATCTATATCTATATCTATATCTATATCTATATCTATATCTATATCTATATCTATATCTATATCTATATCTATATCTATATCTACATCTATCTTTTTATATAATTTATCATTTTATACAATTATATCTTATAATTTATAGGGCATCTTCTAGTCCAACACTTTCACATCTATCCAATCTAATTTATTTCTTCATTGGTTTCCATTTAACAAATTGATTTTGTATTTGTCTGTCCATCGTGGCGTATGATAAACGTCACATTAAGTATACGACCCGCAGACCACCCACATGGTTTAATGCCATATTGTCTAATCGGTTGTTGCAGCTCTGTTGATTGGGTCGCCACACGACCATCAACTGCATCATCGCCTTTCCACCCCCTTCGCAATTTCTGCTTTCAGCCCCCATTCCACACCCCATCCGATATATACAAATGAACAACATTGGCAACGAACTTTTCTTCACAGAGAACACGTTTGGTGGAGATGCAGTACGAAGTCTAGGTCTTTTATTTCCTAAAAGGGTATCATGAGTTTGTGAGTAAATATGTAACGTGATTATGTGCACATTCGAAGCAAACTGAATTTATTTATACAATTTATGTATAGTATATCAGCTTATTAGACTTTGCACTCTTGAAAACAATTTTTGTTTGTTAGGGTATTACGAATCTTATGTGAGGCAATGCAGCTGCAATTGCTGCTGGCCTAAGGCCAATAGTTCTCGCAGCATTTGCTTATCAGCTGACTCTCTCCCGATCCTCTCTGTTGCTGCGGAAGAGGGCCATAAATTATGGCGTGTGGTCAGTGATATGATATGTGTTGTGAAATTTGAATCGCGCAGAATGTTTGATTTGCTACACACATACATACATACATATGTGCATGCTTATCAGACGCAACTTACGTTGCGAGCAAAACCGAATCGGTTTAATGAATTCGTCGCAAGGGGTATGATTGCTGAATGCTGAATTTAACGACCACAAGCCAGAATTAAGGCGATCAAATTACCTAAAAGCTAAACATATTTCTAATTTGATTAGGTGTGAAAAAACATATAGAACAAAACAAATTGCCACGATAAGCGCTCATGGCGCGCCATGTGCCAAAGTTTTCGATAATTGCGATGTCATCGAGCACTTGATTTATTCACGACAGGCACACACACTTCTTTAGAAACTGATTTATGGCCCGATTGACAGACCCAGCGTGAGGCTTGAACAGGTAAAGCGTATGAAATATTTGGCATCTAAATGAAGGGATAATTAAGCCTTTCCAAGCAAATTTTTTTGCGTTGTCATCGGCGTTTTGATTAATTGCTGACCTCTGGATCCAAATCAATCAATAAATTATAATGTGCCCATTGACAGTTCAAGTATTTCACAATTGACAAAATACTGAGAAAGTTGAAATTGTATTTCTTTTTTCCTTTGGCTGCATGCTTAATTAATTAATTGGCGTATGCAAACACACTATCACAAACACGAACACAAACACAAACAAACGTGTAAATATTAACACAAGACTCGTCGGTATACAGCTGCTCAAATATATATTCGTTTTTATTTTATTTCGAATATGTACAAAACGGCTGGTCTAAAATAAACTGGTTTGCAGCGTCTATGCATGCAAATATATGTGTGTATATCTGTTTGCATCGTTGAGTGTAAACGAGAGCAAACAACACTTAAGTGCTGCATGCCAATTGCAGTGCCTACAATATGCAATGGAAATATCAATTTTTATTAATATTCTATTAAAATAATTTAGAGGCATTTAAAAAGCGGTTACGTAAATTAAATGCATATCTTGAAGCTGGCTGCTATGAAACATTAGCAAATGGTCGTGTGCGCAGTTTTGAGCAAGCTTTAGGAGACGGCAATTATTGGTATATGTTGTTAGCACTATACTGTAATTGCATATATGTTGTTACCATTTGACTCAATAAACGTTCGTGGATAACTTAAAGAAATATATGTATATCGGTTTATCTGAAGATCTTATAAGCCACCATGAAAAGACTTAGTAGGTTTTGCAAAGAGAAACTACGTTATTTTTAATGTTAGCTTACATTTCTGTTTGTTAACAGCGCTGTTAAGTTGTTGAACGTAACGTTTACATTTGAGTAACATGAAGTTAGCTGCAACAAACAACATGCTAATCATGTTAATTTGACTACATTTGCAGAACAGATATTGAAATAATAGAAAAATTGGTATTGTCAAATAAAAAGGAGGAAACAAATTAATACATCTCCAAGGCAATATCTGTTGTGTGTGCACAAATATGGTTTTCTATTTCAAGAGCAACGTCGTACAGCCAGCAGCAATGTTGTACATGGGTCGCGACAAACACGAAAATGAGGAGCTCATCCGTTGGGGCTGGCCAGAAGATGTTTGGTTCCATGTGCACAATTTGTCATCGGCGCACGTTTATTTGCGTTTGAATAAGGGACAGACCATCGATGATATACCCACCGATGTCTTGGTAGATGCGGCACAGCTGTGCAAAGCAAACAGCATTCAGGGCAACAAGGTAAACAATTTAGAGGTCGTCTATACCATGTGGGAGAATCTTAAAAAGACGCCCGACATGGAGCCTGGTCAGGTGGCCTATCATGATGAAAAGGCGGTGCGTAAGATACGGCTGGAAAAGCGCATCAACGAAATCGTCAACCGTCTGAATAGGACCAAAACCGAAGTGGAGAATCCGGATTTCCGTGGGCAGCGCGAGGCGCGAGATGCTGCCGAGCGTCAGGATCAGAAACGCTTGCAGCGCGAGAAGCGTGAAAAGGAAAAGGAAGCGGCCAAGCAGCGTGAGCTGGAGGCTGAGCTGCGCAGCTATGCCTCGCTCCAGAAGGCAGAGAACATGCGCACCAACTATGATGCCGGCAACGAATCTGATGACTTTATGTAGTAGTTACTTTGCCACTTTAGATACTTAACACAAAATATATATAATTGTATGCATATATACATACTTGTATGTATATAAATTTTTTTTTTTTTTTTGTAAAGCAAGTGTAAAACACGAAGCAAAGCAATAGTAATAAAAACTCTGTTAACCAATCTTGAATGTGGAGCCAAGTTCCTGCTCTTCAACTGTGGAGCAGTTCTGTTAGCATGTGTGAACGCACTTGGTCTGGCAGCACTGATAACGACAAAATGCGCGTCATTTGAATGGGAATACTGCAAATGCAATAATTATGCAAATTTGATCATACATACATATGTATAAAAATGAAATAATGTGCGAATTTTTCGAAGTTTTTTTCTTTGTAGCTTTAGTCTATAATTTTGATTTCATTAGTTTTTTAAACAATTGCTCTTAAAAATATGCATCTACCCATCCGCTTTGCTAGACCTAATTGTACCTCAAACCCATTGACATAGGAAATTTGGGTATTTTTCTGAAAATGTACATAAGTTATAGGTAGAAGGAAGTGTGGCAAACCTCGTAAGGTACTTATACATGCATATGTACTATATTCTTAAGCAGGGCTACGATTCGACACGATGTAGCCATGCACGTCTGTCCGTCCGTCCGGAAGGATATACATACATATATGCATACATACATACATATGTATGTATGTATTACAAATAATTTCCTATAATGCAGCCTCAGCGGAATCGAAGTCAAATGCGTAGTTAGCAGATCGCTTGCTTATATACATATGTATGTATGTACATACATATGTAAGTAAGTATATATGCGAGCATGTGGACGCATGCGTAGGCATGTGTGCATAACAGAAGCACAGAATGTTTGGAGTATAAGCTCTTTTCAGAATTCAGGGGATCTCTTAGTCGAGCAATCTCGACTAGAGCCCTCGTGTTTCAAATTGTCTACTTTTTTATAGTTATCAGGGCGAAATAAAAAAAGATAAAGTAGTGGCGAATGAAGAAATGTTTTCTCATTTATAAAAGCAGAATGTGACGTTGGGCGGAGTTTAGCAGCCAAAATGCAACTCGAAGCCCGGGGATTTTTGTTTTGTTTTATGTCTGCGGTTGGAGGCAGCCCTGATGCTGTCCTTGACAGCTCAATTTACGGTTTGGGTAGCTTGTCTGCTTTATGGAGCGACGGCTTGTTGCCTTTTTGAGATGTTCCGTAGTAATATTTGGGGGTACGCACGTGGCCATTGTTGTTGGTGCTGGATGCTCGATGTTATGGCTGGGCCAGCTGGCGGGTCAGCAGCGTTCAGCACGCACTCATTATCGCTCGTTTTATTTTCACGCATTGTTCATGCCCGGCCCCGGCCCAGCCCCATTCCCAGTCCATTTGTTGCGAACAAAAAACTTGATGAGGCTGCGTGTCTTTTGATTAGGCCATAGCTCACTTGCAGCAGTTCTCACTGGTCCGCCCATTGACCCTTCTGCCCCACAGCTCCCCTCGTTGTTTGCTTATGCCCAATGTTGCTGCCATTATGAGCGCTCGTAAACATTGATGACAGTTTGGAGGCGCAATGGCCACGCCTCTTTTGGCCGCCTGGCCCGTTACGTTCCCATTGATTGATTTCAAACTTTCGGCTCTCAATACCCTATGCAAATATTATGGAGATCAGCTGACGACAATGTAAATTGTTAACTGTGCTGTTACTGTGGCGCTGTTAGCCCAATGTTAACTATGAATTGAATTTTAAGCTCGATTTCAATTAACAGAATGCGATGCAGTGTTCAGGTTGGGTTGCGCTTGCCCCCAGCTTAAAGTGACTCAGTAAAACGACGCTGAAGGGCTACAGAGGTGCCTTGCAGCGGGATAGAGTGTTGGCTGAGATCATCTTTACGATGTGTTCAACATTCTTTATGAGCCATTGCGAAACTTTTTATCGAAAGTAGCAAATCTCTACAACAAGTTTCCCCCAAGGGTGACAGCGTACAACTGGTTAGTTGAGTTGTTGCTGTGCCTGGCTTGCTAGCTCCATGCTAGCTTTCTTTAAGTGGCCACAGAAAAGTTCAGGCTTCATTACGAGTCAATTTGTCGCTCGCTTGACCAGAATTTTGACCATGTACTAGCCACAGAGAGTATGCTCACAGCAAATAGGGCTCTCAAATCATTTAGCCCCTGATCGATATTTGCTTGCTTTACAAAGTTAATGATTCAGAGAAAATAGTCATCTGCCTAATCATCTGTTCTGCAAACATAATTTAATCCTAATTTACTTTTGCCATCATTACAGATCATTCGCTAGTCTGGCATGCCCGGCACGCTGGACTCGTTTTAAAATGGCTCCAATCAGATGCCGTAAATGCGGCAACTTAGTTTCGGCTGAGAACTATAATAAAGTGACATCCGTGAGCATGAAAGTGGCCCTGGACCCTGGGACCCAGCATCCGGCCGCCCTTCGTCTAGCTTTGGTCCCTTTTTTGGGGCATCCCATTGCGTCGTGTTCCACTGTCAAAGCCGCTCATCACTCAGCGCCGCAATGGCAGTCATTAATCAAATGCCACCGAAAACAACCACCCACCGGGCAGCTCCCCTCTGACCCGCCCACTCCGCCACTCCTCGGGCGCCTACTGCGGCCGCAATGACAATGGAACGCGTCGCTTTTGGGCTTTCATTGCATTTGTCACGCAGCATCAAAAGTTGCCGAGGCATGGGAAATGCCACACTTGTGTAGGCGTCCAGTTGCACAAGGACAAGGACAACTCCCAATCTCTCCATCTCTCTCTATCCCTCTTACAGCCCTTTAACTAGTGAGTGTGTGTGTCTGCTTGTCTCCTATGTCAGCTCTGTGTTGCCTTTTTTTCATGCAGCCTGAGCTTAATTATTAGTCTACTCTGATTGTTGTTACGTTGACTGGCTACCTCGCTCTCTCTCCCTCCCTCTCTTTCTTTCACAATCTCTGGTTGGCTGTGTTAATTAACTTGTTTCAGAGCATTTAAAGGCAAGCTTTTTTCGTTGTGAACAGATTCACAACAGTTTAAGCTTAGATTTATAGCACTTCTCTATATCCTAAATACGAATATAAATTTATATTATTTATATATTCTCAATTCGAGCACTTAGCTGAGTCACAAAGCCAGTTAAAATCTTCTTGAATATATATATTGTATAATAAAATATATATATAAATGAAATCAATTTAAGATTTATTGTGGCTTGAAGTACCTTTGGTATTAGGCAGTTTTATAAGTCAAATATTGTAAGTTTTTCAAAATGAAACAAAAGATTTGAATCATAAGAGCTATGATTTTGTTTTCAAACTTAAATTTATAAAAAAATAAAATCAAAATCAAAATAAAAATGCAATTTATAAGTAAAGTAGAGGATAAGGTGGTATTTTTTTTACATCATTCGGAGAAGGTTTTTGGGTCTGCCCTCAAGGTAGAGAAGCAGGGGATTCAGCCAGCTTGACGGAAATTTTAAAATGTGGAATTTTGAAAATGTTTTTTCTCATATTTTTATTTTATTTAGTTTTTTAATTTATGCTTCGTTCGTTACACCCATTTCTTTGTCTATTATCTATTTATTTTAATGTTCATTACATTTTTAAAATACTGTTTTATTCATTTCGATAATAATCAGCAAATATTTCATAAAAGTAAGTTTTCATATTATTAATAATTTTTTTAATTAATCTAATATGTACATATATACACACTATATACTATATAGATATGACATATATATTGGACAGGAAACTCGTTTGAAAATATGTCTTGATTAATTGTGTAATAAATATATATTTTTTGTAAGCTGCTATCAGTTCATCAAAATTCGCTTTTCACATTTGTTTGCGCATTGTGTTGAAATCCATGCGCGTTGCCTCCAGGCATGCCACATGCCACATGCCACACGCCGCATGCCGCATACCGTCTGCCATCGTTCATGCATGCAAACACAACCAGAAAGACGAAGTCGACCAACTGCAACAGCAACAGCAGCAGTACCAGAAATTCAAGCTAGAGGCGCTGGCGGAAGCGGAAGAGCCGGTGGGTGGGGGCGTGGCCATGTGGTGGCCATGAGGGCAATCAATCAGCTGGCCAAACTATTAGAGCAAAAGCTCGACTAGCAACACGACTCCTTCAGCCTCGAGCTGAGTTGCTTAATGGAATTGTGTATTAATTTCATCTATGTACATTCATATGTGAATATATATATATATATACGTATACAGATATAGATTGTATATAACGACCTGTGTTATAATGTTGTAGCTTTCGGAATCGTTGAGCGAATTGCAACAGCAGTTGTAGCGATCGCTCATGCGGCAGACGAGTTGCTTTTTGCAACATTGAAATTGCTGCATTTTATGTGACTGCCTCATATAAATGTGCTCTCCAGATTATCCCAGAATCACCCCAGGACCATCGTAGACATCCACTCACACACACACATGTCTTCAAATGCGCTGTTATGGGTTTGTCCTTGGGCTGGGGCAGTGCGACGACAAGCGAAGGTTTCCGGCAATTGCCCCGGAGTACTGCGGCCCCAGTAAGCTGATTTTTGTGCTACTTAATACCCTGTAATGGCCTTGATGATGAAACTGAATGATACCTATCAGACCGTATCTATAGGTATAAACGGAATAAACATAATACGAAGGAGCAAGAAATTAACTATTCAGCTCTCTCCTCTTCTCTTCCTCTCCTTGTTTCTTCTATCTCTTAAGTCCATTCTCTCCTCTTCCCCTTTCTTTATTTTGTCTTCTTGTTTCTTTTACTTTTTGTCTCATCTTCTTTCCCTTCTTTATCGGCTCTATCTTAATTTTTCTGTTCTCTCTCATTTTTTTGTTTCGCTCTCCATTTTTTATTTATATTTTGTGTTCTCTTCTCTCTCTTTACTATCTCTACTTATCCGGCTTATTCTTATTCTTATTTACCTGCCTTCCTTTTATCTCTATTCCCTCTTTTCCCATTTTTCTCTTTCTCACTCCCTTTTCTCTATTCCAGTTTTCTATTATGCCATCACTCTTCTCTCTCTCCTCATTCTTCTATCTTTTCTGTTCCTCATTGCTCTCTTTAAGGCCGCATCTCCTCTTCTTCTTTCGTATCTCTCTTTCCTCTCTTCCTTTTCCTCGTCTCTCGCTTCTCTCTTGTATTCTCTCTATCCTATTTTCTACTTTATACATTCTTTTTTACTCTCCTTGTCTCTCTCTTTGTTGTCTCTCTTCTTACTTCTTCACTCTCGTCTCTCAACTTCTTTTGCTTTGTTGCTTTGGACGTTCTTATCGTTAGCTAGCCCCAGAGTCATCCACATGGAACCAAAGCTACCCCATTGCCATGGAGCTAACTAGGTAGTACAAGCGCTTATTTCATGTTTGCTGTCGTGGGAAGTTTTCACTGAGAGAAAGGATAGGGATAGGAAGCTGTGAAATTTCATTTGAATGTGTCTCAGTGGACAAATCAAAGTTAACGAAGCTCCGACTTTGGCTCCAGCTGCTGGAAAAACACCAGCAGCTCGGAAAAGCGCGCATGCATCGAAGAAAATTTAAAAATCAGCAGAACAACGAAAGAACAACAATAATGAAGAAGAAGTACAACGCGTAGCAACAATGCCTGTTAAAATATGATAGGCAGCACGAGCTGTCAGAGCAATGCCTGCCACACGCCCCTCGAATACCTCTTCCTTCCCTTCCCTTCGCCCAGCCAGGCAAAAGCAATTAAGTTTTCGTTCCAGCTGCAATACATAAATTTTTGACAACAAAATAAAAAATATCTAGGCTGTGCAGAGGTAGAAAGAGAGGGAGATGGTTGGTGAAAGATGAGTGGGGGTAGCGGGAGGGAAGAGGGAACTGGGCCGTTTGCTGTGTACTCCATGTACCATATCTTGATACTGGAACCTCGCTTTCAACCATTGCTGACTAGCTGTCAGTCAGTCTGGCAGACTGATATTTAAAGCAGATTTGCATAAGCTCCATTAGTCTATATCTTAACGTTAAAACCCAGTTCAATAATGAATCCAATAAACTCTTTTCGATCTGTTCGTAAAATTTTGAAACTAAGCTCTCAAATCTAGTTCATTCACATCTAGTTCAATTGAGTGAGCTGTCAGTTCACAAGTGAAGGGAAAAATCAGCTATCGAACTTAATCACTCTGAATTGGAATAGTTTTTTGCCATTTGCATTTGCATGGACATCATGCGAGGTATAGCTGGCATTTGGTAAAGGGATATGCATATTAGTTGGCTTTAACATGTGGCTTAAAGCGCTTAAACGAAAGCAAGCAGGGGCAACATCTAGTTGGCCAAGCGGGGCGAAATGTCCCTGACATGGACATGAGCAGCAGCTCGGCTGGCTAAGGAGGGAACAGCCTGGAGCTGAAGCATTCCGCTTAAGCAGACAATTTGGCAAGTGCTGGCAACGTGGCAAGAAGGTGCCACGCCCAGCGCATATAGGGCGGTTGCTGCCATTGCCGTTGTTGTTGCTGTTGCGACTATTTAACGCAGCAGCAGCAACAGCAACAACAACCGTGGCAGACTGCAGGCTGCCTTCGCGTGATTTGTGTGCGAGCGCCCTTCAAGGACACACGACGCGCAGGCGACTCTCGCAGAGTGCAGCAGGAGGGGCAGGAGAGGAAGGAGATAGGGTGAAAGGGTCTATGGTTGCATTTTACTATGTGCCATTGTGGCCATAAATTCAATGCACTTGAACTGCATGCCTCGCGAGGAGCAAATGCAGCAAGAGCATGGGAAGAGGCCAGAGAAGCAGGTTGAAGCACCGCGTCGGTGACGCAGCCGGAGACGGAGCCAAATTGAGACACAGGGTCGACATCAAAGTCAGAATCACAGCTCCAGAGTCTCACAACAACAACATTTGCGTCTGCGAGTCTCAGGGCTTCAGCACATCAGAGCATCAGAGTCAAAGAATTAGGGTCGGAGTCACAGTAACAGTCAGAGTCACAGAATATTTGAGGTCATAGTCCGGTTCCGGTTCGATGCCTGAGGCCGAGTCATAAGCCTCGTTTATGACCCCAGGGCGCAATTGCTCTTCGCTTTATGCATCGTTGTCAGCAGTTTATGCGCCGTTTGGTCATTTGCCCAAATTGTTTATGACCCAAAGGAGGCAAAGCAGCGATCCAGCAGCCACATGGCCAAAAAGGCTGAATCACATTTTTTGTATTGGCCAGGCACTTGCCAGAGCTACAAGCCATTAAAACCGAACATGGCGTACCATTTACGACAGAGCTGCCACCCTATACAATCATTTACTTAATTTCAAATTATATTTAATATTAGCTTCGAATGCTCAGCTTTTATCATTGGGCAGCAGTCTAAGTGATTGCCGGACAAGTCATCTGCGGGGAGAAGCTTATCGAATCTATGGAAAGTACTTATTGTACGAAAGCGAAGAAGAATCATACGGATTACTGATTAAGATCTTTGTATATATTATAACTCACCTCAATATATTATTATCCCAGTTTCATTCTTGAATAACAAAGCTGTATTGCGCTTGAAGACTCGTCTGCATATTTAATATTTATAGACTTTGATATACAATCCCGACCGACTATTAGACTGAGTTGAAATAACAATTTGATATCTTGATATCGTGCTAGTCGATTGATTTAGTATTGTAGTGCAATTAAAGGATGCACTGTCACTAAGAGAGAGACAACAATAGCTGTTGCTGAACTTGGTCCCGGGTGTCGCTGGGTGAGAGCGAGACGGCTAGTTATGTCGTTCGCAGCAGGGTCGCTTTGCTTTCGATGAACAAGAATACGCGATCATGATTAGAAGTTTCGAGAGTAGACGAGAAGTCACACTTGGTCAAAGACGATTGAACGAGTAAGAGCATTAAAAAGAGTTTAGCGACACACCGGGAATTCGTTGTGAACGCGCAGCTAAGATGGAAAACCAAAATGAGAAACGATCGCCCCGACATATATATGTATGTATTTATCTAACAGGCTTCTATATCTTATATAAAGAGTGTAGACTGCTCTTCCCAAATGCTGTCACCCTCAATGGAATTAAAAGATAATCATAATTAGTTTGATTAGAGTTTTTTAATTTTTATACGTTTTCAATATAGTTTTTTTTTTTTCATTTTTTCTTTATAATACTTTTTTTAATAACAACTTTTTTTTTTTTCTTTTTTTGCGTATTTTGATATTTGAACATGTTACCCCTGGAAAACACATTTCACAACAAATAAACGCTCTAGGAGAGCCTCTGCCTCTTCCGCTTGGTAAAGATCTCGTCTGGGCGCTTCCTCTTGACCGAGGCACTATTTCCAGCTACATAAACTGGATGTGGGCTGTGCTCCATAAGCATTGGTAATGGCTCAAGCACCGCGCACTCCAGCTTGAGCTTCTGGTACTCTATCTTCTCATTTGAGTTCGGTTTCATGATCCAGCGTTTGGTTAGCTAAAAGTTCTAGGTTTATAAAATCTGATTTTTACAAAATATTATTTTACATTAGAACGGGGAAAAACATTTACCGATTCGATTTCGTATTTTTGAAAAAATTAATAAAAATTTTGTTTTAGGAAAATATATAGATTTTTGTAAAATGTTTACTGTTGCTCTCGATGTGTTCTGTCGGCTGTGTCGACATATAATGAATGCTGAGAGTGAGAGCTGAGAGGCTAACTTGATCAAGGCTGATGTAATCTAAACAAAATGTTACTTAATCTGAAATTCAGGAAAGCAAAGGGAAAAGAGAATAAAAGTGAAACATCATGAGAGATAAATTGAAGGGAAAGACAGAGAGACTGGAGATAATGCACAGAGCCTTTCCTCTCATCAGAGAGATATTTCTTAAATGCCGACTCACCAATTAAATCTAGGAATAAAATTTATGTTCCAATAATACATATGTATATGGTATATATACGTTCCTCGTAAAGAAAGTTAATGAAACACATTGGACTTGCATTAAATATAATTGTTTCAATTTAATTCCCGAAATGTATTGTATATAATTGTTCGTTTAATAATTTTCGCTTTGACATTTTTTGTAGTATACGAGTATATACATATATTATATATATATACATCTGTGTATATATAAATATCTGTCTGTATAGAAAGTTCTATATATGATGCGCACAAATACATACATATATTACATATATATACGTAAATTTTGCATTTTTTTGTATTCAACTCTTTTTTAATTTTTGTCATAGAAACAAACATTTTAGTACCCTTATGGACTTTAGCTTTTACTTTTGAATTTGGAACACTTTGTCGAACGAATCTTTATCTTTAGTAGGGGTATTCTTTAGCTCCTGCACATTTTTGGTAATTTCTGCGTTCATTTATTTTTTACTTATTGTGCAAGCTCTTGTCAAATTGAACATGTGATCAATTATTTCTGTGCACTTTACAACACTGAATTATTCAATAGAGACTTATTCGCATATTCAATTTGCTGCCTGTTTGCCGAACCAATTTTTTTACAGTGATTTTTCGGAGCCAAGAAATACTTATAAATCCCTTATATATTTGCACATATGTATATATATAGGTATATACATATATAGCTCTTTTATTATGTTTGTTGTTTTTTTCTAGATTTAGTTGTAATTGTATTTAAGGTTTAATTAGTTGTTCCGCATAGTTTGCACTAGAATATAGTTAGTTTTTCACATATAAGATTCTTAAAATATGTATTTATATATATATATATATGTATGAATGTATATATATTTGTGTAATATTAGTTTAATTCAGTTGGATGGGTTGTTTATTTGTTTAAAGCTTTCATTAGTTATACTCTTGGTTGTAGTTGTTTCTGTGTTTTAGTTCTAATTTTTGTAGTTCTCCTTCTTGGTCGAAAGTTAGCACACAGGCAAATTACAAATTACAGTTATAAATAGACATACAGATTGATAACATAGATAGTTGGTTAGCTAGATAGATCGATAGATAGAAGAGTAACACACCTATAAAATGGACATCGAGAAGATTATTCATATGCTCACAGTATATAGAATATGTATATATATTATAGTTGGCCAACTATATAATATTTGGTATGCAAATAAACGTTAATATTTTTAGCGGCTATAAAGAGGCATAGACCAATTGACACGTTGGCAATACAGATCCGACCAAATCCTAAATCAACTATCCTGTGCCGTATGCAGAGAGTTGCATATATAACGTTTTCTTTTTCTTTTACTTTTTTGTTTTTGTTTAGGAACGAACGAATCTCTTATTCGTTTTCTATACTCGTTTCAGTTCATTTCTTCTTCTAATTAAATTTGGTTATAGCTGAAGTCGCTTTCTCGATTGTTTAACTCCATAGAGTTTCATGCTCGCAAGTTTTACTCTTTTCATTTCCAAGTGTTCCCTCAATTTAGAATCTCAATTTTCAGCCTAAAAACTATATTATTGACTTAATGCAAAAAAAAAAAAAAAAAAAAAAAAAAATACCAACAATTGATCTACCTGAACGAGCATTAAGAATCTAATTCACGTAGGTTCTTAAATCGAGCCTTTATATGTATGTATATAGATAAAGATATAGATATAGATATAGATATAGATATAGATATAGATATAGATATAGATTTAGGTATAGGTATCTAGGTATAGGTATAGCTATAGACACTTGTAGTTAGGAGATATAGCAAAATATGTAATCGTATGGGGGGATATCTTTTGAGCGTTTGCAACAAAACTGTTTTACTTGCAACGATCTATTTAAATTTATAATACTAAGTAAACCTTATTATGTAAGTATAGGGTAACGAAATAGTTTCCTTTTGACTGTGTGTGTGAGAGTTATGGCGTATTTGGGAGACTGTTGCGCGTAAGGTAGAAAGATAAATATAATAATTAATAATACTATAAATAATGCATGGGATGCAGAGTGACAGACAAATGCTGAACAGCACGACAAAATGTTAACGCAAGATGTGTCATAGCAGCGAGCTTTGTCGCGGATGAAATTGAGGCCATGGTTCCTCAGCAAATCAAGAAACAGAGAGAGAGAGAGAAAGGGAGAGAGAGCGAAAGAGAGAGAGAAATAGAGAGAATGATAGATAGAAATTGGGTGTAGAATTGCGTGGCTTTGAGTTTTTACATTTGTACATTGTAAATTGTAGTAGTTGTTGGACAGTTTTGTATTCTAGTAGAACTGCATTTAGTACTCTTTATTATCATCTTCAGCTGCCTATTGACATTAAACTTGACTTACTCGCTGACTTACTTATGCCTTAGCTGAGCTCTCTCGCACCTGCACTCAGTCACACATCCACACTCACACACAGTATCACACACACACACGCGCACACTTAAGCCTTAACATACACTCTCTCTCTCTCTCCTCCTATCTACACCTGTTCGGCACTCTCGTCCAGCACCATCGAGTGCAGATCCATGGCGGAGCGCGTCTTCCTTGGGGGTCTCGGCATCAAATAGTGACTCGTGCTGGCACCCACGAAAACCGAATTCTGCCGAGGCCGAGAGACGTGCGAGACATGCGAGGCATAGCCTGAAATAAATAAGTAAAAATATTTTATATTAGTATATGCCATTGGTATTCAAAGAAAATACCAGTATTAGTGCTAGGTTGCAGCATTATTAGGCGGTGATTACGATCGGGGTGGTAATGGAAATGTTAATGATACCGGGACAAGGAGAATCATAATGATAATGCTAATGATGGTTAAATTAAAAAAAAAAAAAAAACTATGCTAATAAAATTATAGAAATAGTAATGATAATGATTATGATAATGGATTTTCTCATCCCAATGCCATGAACATTTCTAGGCTGTTACGAATGTCAATGATAATGATATGATGAAAGTGTTAAAGAAAATGGCCAGCATTATAATAATGTGTAATATAATACGAATATAGTTATGATATTAAATAAAAAGTGGGTAGAAAAATAATAGTACTCATAGATAAGGCTTTGATAGTGCTAGACATAAATATCTAATGAAAGTATTGTTAATGACAGGCTAATGAATTAGTCATAATCCAAATTTGATAGACTCATTTAATATCATCAGTGACTACACACAATCGACTGATCATTTACTCGCACAGTCATACACACACACACACACACATACACACACACACACACACTCAGATGCATGAAAAAGCAGCTTTCCCTTCCCATTTCACCCACTGCGCATTCCATTTTTAGCAATTTTTCCATTTGCTAGTCCATGAGTTGCGTATAAGCATGTGTGTGTGGGTGTGCGTGCGTGTGTATATGTACGTTTCCACTAGATTTAATTGCATAGCTATTGTCGTCAGGGTCAGAGCTGGACCTGGAGCCGGAGCATTCTCGAGCGCCAGCAAATGGCATTAAAATTGTATTGTTATTTGCTTCGCTGGCGCCTTCGGTTCCCCCCTTTGAGCAGGCCTCACAGCGCGCCACGCCTCCTCGTGTGCGCCCTCTCTGCCTTGGTGTTGTGGAGCTTAATTGTCTGGCAACTCATTAGAAGTCCAACTAGAATGCAGTACTTAAAGCAGGCAACGCCTCAACTAGCGCGCATTAAACATATTTATAAGCTATATTTCGCTGCTCTCTTTTACTCTCTCTCTCTCTCTCTCTTTCTCTCTCTGTCTCGTTCTGGTTCGCTGTGTTTACTACTCTTTCCAGTGAGTTGCATCTTGGCAAAATTAAGTCCTCTCTGACAGCGGCGCTAATGCGTAAAGCGCAAACATGTGCGTCCGGCATAAAAGACAAATGCATTAAGCTGGCACAACTTCTTAAGAGCTGCGTGACGGGGAGTGCACGACTAGGAAATACCCTAGGTAATGTGAGTTAACACAAGTAGAACTCTATTTAATGCATAATATATATGTATGCAACTAAAATTATAGATAAACTTTCTTAGGCATTTATCATATATATTTCTAGATCTACATCAGTTCAGGCTTGACTGAGTTTTCTATAAGACCTGAATAGACCACCAAGTTCATTCTATTTTTGCCCTACTAGTCCTGGCAGCTGTTGCCTATAGAGCTGAATTAATGATGAGTGACCCATATCTAAGTATCATGTTATATTCGCAAAGGGGGTCCACATACATATGTACATAGATCATGCATGCATGTATGTAATTAGTCAAGCGTGGCTAAATAAATGTTGATATAAAAGTTTGCGGCTTCATCAACTTTTATAGCCCTTAAAAGTTACGCAACTGCATACCATTAAATGAAGTGCAGGGTAAAGCAACTCAAATTTTAGTTTCAATTTATGATGATTGGCCAAAGCGCTAGTTTTCGAATAGTCCTTTATATTTACCAAATTTAAAACACTTGAGGCAAAACATTGATTAGAGTGATTATTAAATCAAGTCTCTATAAGTTCGATAAGCTAGACAAGTTCTTTTTCTTCTGGTTCTTAAGGCGAAAAGTTTGCAAACTTGCAGCTCGTTCGATGCGATTAACATGTATATTCATGCAAAATTTATTTGCATCGGAAAGTTTGCAGCGTTTCGCACAAAAGTAGGCAACACAACATGCATTACGAGTTGACAGCACACACACACACACGCGCGCGGAATAGGGTCTATCGACTGTGAGTATGTGTGTGTGTGAAGACGTTGTTCGTATTTAATTGCATTTTGCATTTGCATTTTACGCGAATTTTTCACACGAAAACCAACAAACAAAAGTAAATAGTAGAGAAATGCGCGACTAGTAGATGCTCTGTAAAGAATTTTTATTGAGAACATTTTTCAGTCAGTTAGCAATATTCGATGCTATGTAGGTACCATGGGGGACTATCAAAGCTCGATGTCTTCAGCTTTTTAAGTTTTGAGCTAAACTACAAATAATGCATATCGACATTTATCGATTATTCATGATTTCTCAATTTTCATGATCACACTTCATAGCAATTCTTCCCATTACATGCAGACCGTTGCAATGACTGATTATACCCACTGGCATAGCATTGTTGAATATGAATGGGGTGGAAACGATAGACGTGCAGCATGCAACATGAGGCACGAGCGTAAAGCGTAAAGGCCGGCGCAGCCGTTTGGTGCGGGGCACGTGGCAAGGACGTCAAGGACAATGGGCTTACCCTTCGCATATATGTTGGGATTATAGGCCGCAAATTGACACGTTGGCATATTCAAATTATGATTGTGCACCATGCCCATCGACATGCGGGACACCGACGAGCGCTGCAATGACAAAAACCAAAGAGAATATCAATGAGAGATGTGTAGATAGATATGGATAGATGTATATATACATTCAATTGAATCGAATTAACATGGCAATTGAAAACTTTATGGCTGATGTCACAAGCTCTTGATTTAATATTTATTTGAATATCAGATATATTTAGATTTGTTTTAACATTTCTATATATGTATATCTATATATAATACCTGATGTGTCTGCACGGCATCGATGTCGACCAGCGGACAGGAACTGCGATGCTGTTGCTGGAACTTTGGCTGGTACGGCTCCAGCATGCGTATCTTGCCCCAGCGATTGAAGAAGAGCATTATGGCGCCCACCCAGAGGATGAGTACGAGGCCCACAATCAGCACCTCCTCGGTGCGCACAATGATCTTAGGGCCTACAATCGAGATGGAAGAAAACTTATTTCAATTGTTCTCTATGAAATGTACGGTAAAATATGTTCTTTGTTTGTTGTTGTTGTTGCTGTTGTATTATTATTTGTATTTTAAATTTCTGTGTGCTGCACGTACGATGCATAAATAACTCAAGAGGCCGCAAGAGTGGAATTCAATTATCGCGCATTTGCTGCCACATTTTGCTGCTGTCTCAGCACCTGCCACCTCATGGCTCTTGTCTCTTGGCTGTTCGTTGTCGCAGAGGGCAATTGGATTACAGTTAAGACCATAAACATTCAATTACTCGTATCCTGCGCACTCGCATCCTCAAGGATTTGTTTTAAAGCCGAACATGCGTCGCTTTTATGTTGTTTTACGATTTAAGTCTGCTTCTTGTCGTGTTTTCTCCCCGTGTGTGGAGTGATCCGGCAACGCCGGCTTAGCGATGGTTAGATTGGTATTGTTGTTAGCCTGACAGAATTCGCTGTTGACAACCCAAAATCGGTTGCTTACATTCAATATTTACATTCCGATCTGGCAACATCGGATAGACTGTCCATCTAATCTATCTAATTATTCACCCGTGTGGTAGCACCGTAATAATACGAATCCTACTGAATATATCTAATAGAGTTTTTAGATTACTTTGACGATCTGGCAACGCCAGCGCATACCTAAAACTAACGGCAATAGCTGTCAGGATCTCATTATCTAATATCCTATATGTGTTCCTGATGATCTGGCAACGCTAACTTTTAATTAATCAGCTAATTTGGCAAAACTAGCGGGATAATTTCTTGCCTAGGGAAATCCTCGATCTACTTGAAGCAGATTTGTGCTGAAGCTCTACTCAAACAATATTGACCATCTGGCAAACAACATATGTTGCCAAGTGCCTGTTAAGTTGGCTGGATCAAAGCTAATCTGTAAGCCCTTCACTCTTATCGCTATCTCTTTCTCTTGCTCTTTGGCTGTATACGCTAATTAAGTTGGCTGCATCTCTAAAAATCCCCCCTCTCTCTTTCTGTCTCTTTCTCTAACTAGATAAGTTTATTCTGAGTGAATTTAATAATTTAATCGGAGACTTCAAATACAAGTACCAGAAGACCAGTTAATTGGTGACTGGAATGAAATCAGATAAACCGATTAAATATGTATGTATAATCCCAATCATAATGCCCGTGGTACACTACGTAAATGGCTACCTATATTTCATTGCGCTGGATTAAGGGGGATCACATAAATTAATTGATTATAAATACGAGTTCGAACCGTTGAACTCAACTAACCCGTTTCAAGAGTTGTGCCGTTGTTGGTGCCTGTGGTCGCTGTGCCCGTAGGGTCTGTCTCCTGGCTGTTGGCTAGCTCAGCATTGTAGTCCACGGATGCGTTGCTGCTGCTGTTGCTGCCACGTGCGGCATTTGGGGACATGGCAGCCGTCTCTTCGACCTCTACCAGAAAGTTGGTTCCGCCCTGCCACCCGGAGCCCCATTCTGCGAAACAGTTTTCTGAATTGAGTACATCGTTGTGGCATGTGGCAAGCGGCATGCGGCATGCGGCATGCAGCATGTGCGTCAGCTACTCACCTTCAGAGATGCCAGCCGAAGTGCTGACCTCCTCAGCGTGCACCGCCAGCTTCACAACTGGCAATAGAAGAAATAGAGAGAAAGAGAGAGAGAGAGAGAAAGAGAGATGGGAAGAGCCGGTTACAAATGTTGCAAATACAAACGACAAACTTTCGAGTGCGGCACTCGAATGTGGCAAGTGGCAAATATTGACTTTGGTCATTCGCTTGCCTTGGCCAACAGCCAACAGTCAAATCAAAATCAAAATCAACAAACTTTGCCCGAAACTTGAAACATTTTGGCTTCGAGATATTGTCTTCATACAAACATAAGTGCAAAGTACATACATCAGAGTTATGAATCCAGATGCTAGATAACGATGGGGTGCAAAGTGGTCTGTGTGTGTACCAATTCCTTAGAGCAGACCCATCAAGTTACTAACATAGATGCTCTTTATTTGACCTTTAGCTTGAATTATTCAATTTTATATTTACAACTTCTTGAGAACCCCCGGTAAGCTTACATCTAAATCAACACCAAGTTTTATCTTGAAATATCAAAAAATCTGAACATTTTAAAAAGCTTGTTATCACTAGATATATCACAGTGTTGGCCTCTTTGAATAAGTTTTCAACGTAAAATTTAAGAGAGTTTAAAGGGCTTTAGTTGGGCATGCTCAGTTCAGGAATACCCTAACCGCAGTTTGGAGCTGCATGAAATATTATGTTTTGTATACTCGAGATATAAACAATTAGCAATAAATAAAGACAGCTGATTTCAACTGATGGTAAATATAGAAATAGAAATAAAATTCATATATGTATACAGTAAAATGCGGTTATAACGACACTCAAGGGACCCGGAAGACGCTTTAACCGTTTACGTTTGCTCAAATAAGTTTTTTTGGGGACCAGAATTTTCGTCACAATAACCGGAGTAGTTATAGACGGACACTACTGTATATACATATATATTTAGATAAATTTGAACGACAATCATAGTATATGGTATATGTTAACCCATTATCCACGATTCAAGTCTTTTGTTTCCATTTCACTATAAATACAGAGTATCTAATAGTCGATGCATGCACCTGCGTCATAAAATTTCCACTTGGTTCATTAACAGTTTGGCGCGCGTTTAGCTACAATTAGTTTGCAACTAACGAACTCGTTTCAATCTCAATTATCCATTCAATCGATAGGCCGACGCACTTAACTTGAACTAGTTGTAAGTGCTGCCAGATCGTTGCACTTCACCAAAGTGGCAGCTAATTCTATTTCAATTAGCATCAAGCGCAATTTAATTGCCAGCAGTGGAAAACTTTGCCACTCGCTGCGTAAATTTCTCAAAATTACCCAGACAAGGGTTAGAGCTAGCGAAAGGGCTGGAGCGTCAGGTGAGCCACGTCAGCAAAAAAAAAAAAAAAAAAAAAAAATATAGTAGCGTGATTCCCCCGAGTGTTGCATGGTTTGACGCGGCCAATTCACATGTGCAACTTCATGTTGCATGCAACGGCTCGCTCAGGCACCACCCGGATATCCCACTAGAGGGACACACAGCCTCAGCCGCGGCCTGCGAAGGTTTTGCTGCCGCAGAGTTCGTAAAGTGCTTGAGTCAGACAACAGACACGGCATACACACATATACACACCGTCACACACTTACCCTCTCACTCACACAGACGCACATTTAGCGTAATGACTGCTGGTGCTAGGAACGCAATTTACGAATATGCGAAACTTAAGACGTAACTTTTGGCACTTGTTTAGTGCATTAAAAGTTACAGCTGTACCAGAACTAGGAAAGTGTGTGGCACTGTGGAAGGGGGGCTCATTTTCGCATAGCTGCTTAAGGGGTAGAGGGCACTACTTAGTCCCCGTTGTGATGATGACAATGCTGATGATGATGAAGATGATTTATGGCCCAACCACAAGAGCCGAAATGCCATCAATTTAACGTCTTCAGATAAAGTCATGCAATTGAAGTTGGCATAGCTGGGTACGCACGACTGGGCAATACCCTGCAGCTGTTTAGAGAATAGTGTATGTATGTGAGTAAACTTGTGTGAATGTCTTTTTGTCATATATGTATGTAATTGCGTATATCTACAAATGGCTATACGAAATTCAAACATTCATGCAAGAAGAAAGGGAAACACTCTCTCCCCCATTTCCTACATCTGAGAGCTTTACTAAATACAATTCAGTTTTTGCTCCGAGAAATCACATATCAAATATAGTACCTATATTATATATAGTATCTGACATATAAATACTAAAATATAGATCCAAATGTTAGCTGTGGTATAAGTTTGCTGGGCCTCATTATATATCTCCTCATATATATAGGATCTAAGTCAACTAACATTTATTATATACCCATTTTGCTTTCCTACCCATATATCAGATATTTTGTGTAGATATTCTAATCCTCCGTTATATACCCATTTAACGTATCTTGATGTATCTCTTACCTCTATTGATATATCAGATATTCAGTTATAGCTATCAAAAATTTCTCATTTCAATACGTCCAAAATTATCTAGGTCTAATACAAGCCATGTTCAATATATACGTTCATATACATTCATATATACAATGAATCGACCATTTTCATATGATATTGGGATATGTAAATTGATACGGTTTATGGCCATGGCTAATGTCTCTTAATTTAGTGGCGATTGGGTCTAATGCATTTGCTGATAATCTTCGCCCTGACCTTGATAGATAGCCCAGCCAGTCATTAGCAAATAGTTAAGCTCCCGCTAACCCTTGTCTCTCCCTCTCTCTCTCTCTGTCTCTCTCTCTCTCTCTCTATCTTGTGGCATTTAATTTATTTATTTACTTGCTGCTCATTTAGTTAATTTGGTTAATTTGCTTAATCTACGCCCGAAAATTAGCTAATTAACATGCACAATTCCCGCTAGACATCCGCGGGGCGCAAGATCAGGGTGAGACAGAGATACTGACAGAGGCAGCGAATGTCGAAATGAGAGAGAGAGAGAGGCAGACAAAGAGAGAGAGAGAGAGAGAGAGAGGGAGACAGCGAGAGTGAAACAGAAAGAGAGATAACAAGGCGACATTTGTTTGTTTATTTTCCTAGAACTCTGCTGCTGGCTGCATAAGAAATTCCCTGTAATTTATGAATGAAACTGTGAATAAAAATGCAAAGCATTAGCAAAAAATAGAAAAACAGATAAAGAAGATGAAACTACATAGAATTATATGAATGTGTGTGTGTGTGGGTGTGTGTAAAGAAAATGGCAACAGCAGCAGAAACAGAAGCCAGCGAGTGCAATAAAAGCGAAAGATATGCAGAAAGGGTAAACCGGAAAGGAAGTGCAGGTAATCAGCTAATTTATGTGCGTGTGTGTGTGCTGGTGTGTGTGTGTGTGTATGTCACCAGGGGTAAGCCTGGCAATTAAATGCTCGTTAAGTCAAAACCAGGAGCAGCATGTGAGCTACTTTCAAAATTACTTAACGCAATTGCAGTACAGCCAGAAGACAATGACAAATAGCAAACAGGCTAAGGGATACGCTACTAGATATGCCCATAGATACCCTTTAAGCAGCTACAACTCTGAATTAATGAGGTACAGCAATATGAGTGTATAAATGTATATGTGATTTATGTTGATTACCAGCTGCTACTGCTCTGGACTAACGCATATCAGAAAGTACGTCAAAGTACATCAATCCAACTTGTAAATACCTGAACTCCATATACATACATACATATACACATACATATGTATATATTTATATTTTTTCTTTAACGCTCACTGCACTCATAACTTTATACTTAAGCTTTAGATGAAATATTCTTGTATTAGTCATTTGAGCAAATATTCAGAAGTCCGCTAGCTCAACTAGTAAATACCCTTTAAATGGATTTTTTCTATATCTATTAAGCTATGTTTTTTATATACTGCTCATATGGTTTTGGCTGTGTCTCTTTATTACTATATGGATAGTAATAAGAACATACAGCCAATAAATACCCTACAATCATTTATTATTTATTCTGTCTATTCATGAACTGAAATTTTTCCTCTGTACCCAACTTGTTGGATGTTGATTTGCTTGAAGTTCTGAGAATAACGGATAGATGCTCTGTTGGAACTGTTGGAAAGTTGGGAAAAATATAGCTAAGAAGCTGCATATATTGTATATTGAAAATCAATGTTTTCAGCTATATTACGCCTAAGTTCAAACGACCTTCAGGTCTAAAGGGAATATATAAAAAAATACGCAATTAAATTACAAAATAAAATACAATTTGTATTACGATTTAAGCTTGTGAAAAGCTGTCAATTTGCATAGCTGTTCAAGCATTCAACTGTAATCGTCTCATATGTACCCGCCTGAAATATATACCCTGCCCCCACCGGAATTCAATCAGCGGGTATCGAGTACCAAAAGTATCGACTGAGATTGCCGCTTCAATTATGGGTAAATGTACTCAGGAGGACAGACAAAGCGAGAATCCATAGCCGATTAATAATTCATAAAGTATTAACAACAAGAGCGGCAAATACACACACACACACATGCACGTACACATGTGTTTAGCTTAATATAAAAGTAAGAAGTAATATTGATTTTCTATGCATTGCAATACACACACACACACACTCAGACAAGCACTCAACTGTTTTGTAAATCAAGCAAACAAATAATACATACACGCAAACACACCTACACACGCACACACACACACTCAATACGCACAACTCATGTGTTGTTAATTCAACATGACACATGCAAAACGCCACATAAGAAAGAGAGAGATAGAGAAAAAATACAAAAACAAATTACAGTAAAATAAAAAACAAAATGTGAAGAAGTAAGAAATTTACAAACGGGTATAAACGACTGCATTGATTACTAGAGAACTCTTACGACTTATAACCTTGTCGACTTTAGTTTTTCATTTGAGAAAGTTTTGTTAGTAAGAGATAAGAATTCGGTGAGACAAACAAAGAAATGAGAGATGAGGTAGAGAAAGACAAAGACTGTGAGACAGGAAGAGAGAGAGAGAGAGAGAGATAGCGCGAGTGAGATTAAAATAAATGAGAGATAGAGAGAAAGAGAGATC
This sequence comes from Drosophila arizonae, assembly GCF_054131065.1. Classification (NCBI taxonomy): domain Eukaryota; kingdom Metazoa; phylum Arthropoda; class Insecta; order Diptera; family Drosophilidae; genus Drosophila; species Drosophila arizonae. The sequence continues at coordinate 9,342,294 of NC_142927.1, read as the reverse complement.
AGGAGAAGGAAAGAATGTAAGCAATGAGTGAAGAGAGTGAACAAGATATCGAGTGAGAAATGGAGCGCAAAAATAGAATGTAGGAAAGGAGAGAGAAGAGAAAGAGACAGAAAAGAGAAAGAGAAAAGAAAGAGAGAAAAAAGAAAAAAGAGAGGGAGAGACATCCATCCCTTTCTCTTTCTCTTGCTATGCCAATTTCCTCTCTTTCTCCTGTTCTTTCCTCTCTATCTCCCTCGCTATCTCTCCCCCTTCCCCTTCTGTCTTTCTTTCTATATATACATATGCCTCGAAATGTTACATTCTGAATGTCACAGTTATCATACCCATCCTAGTCAGCAAAGCTCTGTTCCATCTATTCGATTGCAGTTGATTTATCTTGATATACTCACGAATTGCTAAGCACTATTTGATGCCCCAACACGGCCTCCCCTGCCCCTGCCCGTCCGCCACCAACTATTCAGCTCTCGCTGAGCTTAAGAAAAAAGTGTTGCCTACTTTTCGGCTGTCGATTTAATGGAGCTGCTTTCGGGCAAGAGCAGCTGTGATAGCCACGTCCTGAGAGCCGCATAAAACGCAGAGTGCTCTGGCTAAGTGGTCAGCAATGAAGGGAGGCGAGGGGGAGGGGCTTAATTAAAGCTGCTGCTGCTGCTGTTGTTGTTGTTGTAGTTGTTGATAATTGAATTGTATTGTAAGCACAACTGTACGCCGAGATGAACTGTGACTCTGGTTGCGGTATATCACCTGGCCTGGCACTGTTGTGGGCAATTCCCGTAGGCTGGCCACATGCCAAACTCGCTCACACACGCACACACACACACACTCACACGCACACAGAGACACACTTGTCTCAAGCTGCGTTTGGCATAGCAGCAAGTGCTTAGAGCCAAGCAGAGCAGCAAGGACACAATTAACGTTTAAATAGATGCCGCCTCGCATCGGCATATGCTAACGAGCAGCTTATGTGGCACATGTGGACGCGATTTGCATTGGCAATTCCGCGCGGCCAAGCGGAAATACCAAAACGGAAATACCGCCAATCGAGCGAGCGAGCGCCCCGACAGACTCGATTGGCGGCCAACTTGACAGCGTGTCCGCGGAATGGCCCGCCGGATCAACAAGTGAAAGGACGCGCCAGATAGCCTGTTCAGGCTATCAGCTCAGCCTGCTCAGCCCAGTTGGCCTGTTAGCCAGGTCCGGGCGACGCCTACCTGGCCTAAGCGTTCAGGTTTATGGCCCAAATCGCCGCAAATATGTGGCCCGAGGGCCATCGGCCATCGGCCAAGGGCTGGCCCGCAAATGCATTTCATAAACAACCAACGAACAACACGCACGGCAGAGCAGGCAACAACAACGCTTACGCACACTTTTACAGCCATATAGTATAATGCTTCTTCGGTCTGGCATCTTTTTGCAGGAAGTGAGCTAAAAAGAAGACAATTACAATTACAAAACGGCGTCCAGATGTGCCTATTTTTTGGTTTGCTTCGTAGTCCCCTTCTACATAATCTGCCCAATGATGCATTCGTCCTTGCCCCTTGATCGAAAACGCATTCACTTGCAAGGCAGCGCAAGACAAGTGGGCAGTCACCGACTGTCCAATACACGCTCACCATTGAGCGAGCTAATGACAGTACGAAGTTTTCATGGAACTTACACAGAGCTCGTCAATTTGAGGTCTACATTGACCTATTTCTATTTGAACATTTAATTTGACTCTGTTTAATAAAGCTAAGCCCATTACCAAGTTCCACTCAGAAGAAAGCCAATATGCCCGTCCTCACTTGCCGATCGAGCATGTAAGGCCCGTTGCATATTGAGCATATAGAACAGTTTTTTATACCCTGAACCCATTGAAAATGGGAAATCAAGGTATAATGGTTTTGTTAAAAGTATGTAACAGGCAGAAGGAGGCGTGGCAGACCCCACAAAGTATATATATTCTTGATCAGGGCGACGAGCTGAGTCGATTTGGCCCTGTCCGTCTGTCTGTCCGTCCGTCCGTCCGTCCGTCCGTCCGTCTGTCCGTCCGTCCGTCCGTCCGTCCGTCCGTCCGTATGTATGAACGCGTCGATTTCAGAAGATATAAGAGCTAGAGACTTCAAATTTTTTTTAAAATGTCCGTAATTACAGCGCGCATATCAAGTTTATCATTAAAAATCGCTAACTCATCCCGATCTTTTTTTATCGATAAAAAACCTTATCGAAAACCAGTTATAAAATTATATCTTCTACACCCTTATTGCTAGAGTCTCCAAATTTTTAATGTATGCTTATATGCAATTGATACAATTTCGGTTTTTGTTAAAATTTACCCCCCACCCTTAAATTCACCCCCTCACCCTCACTTTTGTAAAAAGCGTATTTCAAATACTAGAGACTTGGGCTTTGGAATATACACACATATTCACCATATGATTACGCTCTAAAAGTTTCATTAAGATCGTATGTCTACAAAAGAAATTATTTAACAAATAAATTCTCATAATATTGCCCACACTGCAGCGCTGCCAAAGCGCAGTCGCTGCTTACTGCGCAGTTAGCAGAGCGCAGGCTTATGCGTGCGTGTGGATGCATGTGTATGTATGTGTGCATAAAAGAAGTGCAGAATGATTAGAATATCAGCTTGGAGGGTTCAGGGTATCTCCTAGTCGAGCAGTCTCGACTGGAGCTTTCTTACTTGTTTTTTTTTTTTTTGTGGAATTCCATTCGAAATACTCGACAATTTCAACATTTCGGGCACGTTCCAATGTGAACCAAGTGGCCTTCGCTACTATTTGCTGCGATTTGCCGTAGTTCAAGTGCTTCGATTGTACCACGCACAATTAGGACTTGGCGGGTGTGAGCGATGTGCAGCTACTTAGGGTATATTTGAAATTCAAGTATATTGAAATTGGGCTTACGGATAGATCGAAAAAGTTCCAAGAAATTAGCAATCTGTCAATAGATTAAAATTTGTTAAAGGTTGTTGCCTTTATAGGGTATTTCAATAGTTGAATATGATGTGCCTGTCGTTTATACAGGGTATCGAGTCAGTTCTGTATTCTATGCACCAAGTAAACCTTTTACAGTTAAGCTTGAGCATATTGTGAGCATAATAACGAGGGAATTTTGTTTGTGTGGGATTTTCGAGGGTATTTTGTAGAGCAATATTGCCTTACAAATGTGCTATAAATTCTCTACTTGAGTATTAAATGCTTATGACCATTGCCTTGATAGTCAAGTAAGAAATTCAATTGATGACATATTTATACCCTTGCAGGGTCTGCGACAATTGCATAAGCACAGCTCCGATATGCTCATGAGCAGCAGGAGCAACTATTGAGTGCCTACTGTAGCTCATCTCTAAGGTGCCAAGCCATGCTAATCGGGTTGAAAAGACCATTTGATTGTGGGCCATCACGTAGACTTTCGATAGTTTAAAGTTACAGCACATGCAGTTTTTTACAGGGTATTACGTAAGTGCATTGTCTCGACAGTTCGCTATGTTTCACTGCAAGTCAATGGCATTTCAATTGCTTCGGCCGCATGCTGGTCCATTCATCCATGCCAGGCTGATGCCCCCCAGTGGACGCATCGAGTGACTCGGTCTTCGCCTTGCCCTGGACGCCAACTGCGACTGCAGTTGGTCCGAAATTGATGGCGTTGCTAATTGACAGTGATTGGCGAGTGGAGCAGTTTTTCGGCTAGTCATTGCGATTGTAAATTGATTGTGCTGAGGGCCAACTATTGCTGACAGCGTGTAAATATCTTAGAACTCGGATGCCAGACAGAGATACCCTGTATGAATGTGAGAGCTCGACAAATGCTTAGCATGCGCAGAGGGGATATAAATATATAGCTCATTCAATTGCTGGATTCATATACGTAGTTTGTTGTCCAATAGCCTACATTGCCCTTAAGTCCTTCACTGCAATATGTTCAATTTCTCAATTCGATTATCTATCGTTCCTTTTGGCTTCAATTTAAATTGAGCTTAAGAACTATATTCATGGATTGGCATTTAGCCTCAATGGCTGGGCTGGCATCTGCTTCCGCTTCCGTCGCTTTGCTCGCAGTCAAAGTCACGTTCACGTTGCCGGCGCACAAAGCAAACAGAGTGCGGGAAAATGGGCAAATCGGAAAATGTGCAACGGCTGCCCCAAACTATGAAAATGCGCTCGGGAGCTGTTTGGTCAACGTGCATGGAGCTGGCCTGTTGGTCGAGGTCCTGCATCCGGTATTTCTCTAACGCACTCCCAGATAAGAAGCAGAAGTAATATAAAAACAGAACAAAAACGGAAAGGACCAAAAAAAAAAAAAAAAAAAAAAAACAAAAAAAAAACCCGAAGCTGAATTCCATTTGGGATTTGGAAAATTGTCAACCGCAGAAAAAGACTTTGTCGTTGGTTGGCTCTTGCAGTCGAAAAATGTTCCCGGGCAGCGGGGGAAATACCAGTTGGCCCGGCCGGAGTTACGACGAACTGCGTGCCTTTTGCGATTGCGTGTGAAAATGCAACAATCCACGTTTCCTGCCGATAGTCAAATGAGCGCGGCAAAAGGCCAACGAGTCGCCTCGAGCCGCAACCTTTTGACACCAACCAAACGAATGGGCTGCACCCAAAGCATCAGCGTGTGTGGGAAAACAAACGCCTCAACCCTTCCACAACGGGGCTGACTCTATTCGTTATCGCGTTCCAGCCACAGCCAAGTATTTACCCAGAGCCCAGCTTTGAGAAAGTGTGAAAACTGAGTTGAGGATTTACCAAAATGACATTCGTGCTAGCTTTCCATAATATATATACATTTCTGGAATATTTGGCCAAAAGGTCAATTTATTGCCTAACCATTGGAATTTTGGAGGAGCTGAGAGCAGAAACTATTGTGACCTTGACTATATCTATATCTATATCTATATCTATATCTATCTATATCTATATCTATATCTATATCTATATCTATCTATATCTATATCTATCTAGATCTATCTATCGAGAGCGAGAGATAGAGCTAGAGCGAGATCTAGATCGATCTATCGAGATCTATATCTATATCGAGAGCGATATCGAGAGCTATAGCTATATCTATATCTATATCGAGATCTATATCTATATCTATATCTATATCTAGATCTATATCTATATCTATATCTATATCTAGATCTATAGCTAGAGCTAGATCTAGAGCTATATCGAGAGCGAGAGCGAGAGCGAGAGCGAGAGCGAGAGCGAGAGCGATAGAGCGAGAGCGAGAGCGAGAGTCGATAGCGAGAGCGAGAGAGCTAGAGAGCGAGAGCGAGAGCGAGAGCGAGAGCGAGAGCTATATCTAGAGCGAGAGCGATATCTAGAGCGATAGCTATATCTAGATCGATATCTATATCGAGAGCGAGAGCGAGAGCTATATCTATAGCTAGATCGAGAGCGATCTATATCTATATCTATATCTATAGCGAGATCGATATCTATATCTATATCTATATCTATATCTATATCTATATCTATATGCTATATCTATATCTGATATCTATATCTATATCTATATCTATATCTATATCTATATCTATATCTATATCTATATCTATATCTATATCTATATCTATATCTATATCTATATCTATATCTATATCTATATCTATATCTATATCTATATCTATATCTATATCTATATCTATATCTATATCTATATCTATATCTATATCTATATCTATATCTATATCTATATCTATATCTATATCTATATCTATATCTACATCTATATCTACATTTATCTATTAGTGTGTTTCATTTTGGTGATGCTATACGTATGACTGTACTATCCAGTCCCTGGTGGATGATTTATTTCCACTTACATGATTACATATAATAAGTAAAGTACGGCGATAAACGTGTTCTTAAGTCTTTTGGTCTCCGGCTTTTGGTAATAGCTGAAACAATTAGCTGACTAATACGAAATGCATGTAATCTAGAATTGGGCTTAAATTGGATAATTGTTAAGTCAAATCTGTAGCACTTCGAGTGATTTCGCTCTTTGGTGACGAGAGTTAATTGAATACGTTATAGAGCTGTGGAAATTTTTGGAATATTCGAGAAAGTCACGTAGGTACGATTTGCTCCTGTCAATCAGGCCAAAGAACAGGTCGAGTGTTTTTAGCTAACATTTGATCAACCTTCGCGGCTGGCAAGTGGCTGAGATGTATTTGCTTTCGATTTACTTTGGGCAGCCTTGAGGCTGGCAGCGGCGGCAGCAGCAGCGGCAGCAGCAGCAGGAGTCGGCTCAGTCATAAGTAGTTCTGGCCAGGAGGAAGGACTCCATTCACAAGATTTCACGGAAAGCGAAAACTCTCTCAACTCTCAATAAAATGCAGATCGACTCGCAGGCGCAGCTGTTGTGCACTTCTGTTGTTCAGCTCTCTGTCTGCGCCTCCCATTGTCCTGGCTGCACCGGCGTCAACGGCGTTTGCACAACAAAGGCCCACAAAACGCAATGGGCCAAGGTTAGGCGCAGTCGCAGCGCCGGCCAAGCATTCAAATCGAATTATGGTCGCAGCACGAGGCCAGCTGCAGCCAGAGCCGCACTCACTTTCTCCCTTGCTATCTATCTATCTATCTATCTATGTATTTATGTATGTGTATCTATTTAATTGCTTTGATTTCTGACTGGATAAATTGTGTAAAAGTGCTTGGGTAATTGTGAGAAAAGGGTTGGCCGCATGTGCGCGTTTTTCGCGAGTTTATGAAAAGTCCAGAAGATTTACGAAATTGAAAATCCATCAAGCGAAATCCCTGTGACAAGGACAATCAAGGACATTGAGCAGGTATAGCGCACGTACATATATTATCTTAAGCCGAAACACGCGGGTCGGGCTTTTGGGCCGCGTAATAAAAACCGGCGGATTAGCCAAAACTACGGCCCAACTGCGATCGATCGATCGATCGATCAGGTAAAGCGTCTTCGACCAAAAACAATTCCGGGAAATTCGCAAAGAGCCGAGCGCTACCTGCACTGAATCATGCACGGCATGCTGGCTATATAAAGGCCAGCTGTCGCGCTATTTGGCCAAACAGTTGACGTTAACGCAGCGCAGCGTGAACTACTATTTGGCAGTGCAGTCTCCAAGATAAACTATATACTCGAATCAAGCGAAAATGGGTTGCTGTGCGAGCAGTCTGAAGACGGATGTGGAGCGCAGTTTGAGTGCCAGCGGATATGCCTCCAAGCGCAATCGCAGCGGCAGCTCTGCCAGCAATACTAACAGCAACAAGAGCAACAACAACAGCAGCAACACCAACAGCAAGTGCAACAGCAACAGTAACAGCAACAGTTGCGGCAGCAACAACAGCAGCGGACTCGGCGGCAGCAATCGCAGCATCTGGAGTCGCAGCCAATCGCGGCCCATTTGCGATGACTTTGGCGAGCGGCCGCTGGCCGAGGTTGAGCAGGAATTGGAGCGCTCCTGCGGCTATCATACGTGCAGCAGTGCAGCATCGACGCCCACCAAGCACCAGCTGTGTCGCACCCAGGATATGGAGCTGGCCAATCGAAGCAGCGTGAGCTCCACCAACCTGGACCTGTCGCCGGACGTGGGCAACTTGGAATGGGAGATGTATATGATGCAGCATGCCCAGCGCATCATGCCGAAGACCTCGTCGCCCGTCTGCCAGCGACGCGATGTCACCGTCGAGCTCAACTCACGCTCCTACCACAAGTGGCGCAACTATTTGCAGAGCACGCCAGCCCACATGCTGCACAATGTCAGCCACATACCGGAGGCGATTGCCGGCCACTTCTGTCCCGTCGACTTTCCCGCCTTCACCGATCTCGAGGGCGAGATGGAGAGTGCGGCCAAGCGCTTCAAAGTGGATACGGAAGCGTCTGCCTCCGAGGATGGCTATCCCATGCAGCCGATACAGTATCAGACACATACCATCAGCACGGATCTGTGAGCAGGACAACTGGACGGGCTCCGCTTGGTACGGAGTCGTTGCAGTTGTTCACACACTCACACTCACACTCGCACACACACAGCACCATTCCATTGATCGATTGCTGGCCGCTGGCAACAGGTTGTCAGTCAGTCGATCAATCAAGCAGTCAATCAACCGCAAGGGAAACAAACAACTGTTCAACAGTTAGACAATCACAAAAGCAAGCAATAGCTCGGTCGATCAGCGCAACATTTTGAAAATAGTTGTCCATCAAGCAAACAACTCTCAATCAAGCAGTCAATCACAATCATGTATATATGTATCTCTGTGTAAATATTTACCGACAATTGCATAGCAAACAAAATATCTATTCTTAAATATGCCTCTAACATTTTTTTGTACCTAGTTCTAAGAAGAAAATGTAATTTAAAACCATTTTTTTTTCGGCCTATCCCAAATAATAAAATTGAATTTTAATTATGTATTGAAATCGAGATGAATTTATTAATTAACTGAATAAACAGAGCAAATTTAATATTTAAAATATGAAATTTCAATTTTCCATCTTCCACTTTCAATTTCCCATTTTCAGTTTATTAAAGGCTCTGCCACACTCCTCGCTGATTCTTGTGGGCTTTCTTAATTAGTCAAAGCAAACAAATGGAAAGCAACAGCAACAACCGAAGCTGTTCGCCTTCGCCAGGGGTCAGAGGTCATCTGCATTGCGTATTTCCGCTTGGCCAAGTTTTCGCCAATTTGGCTCAAAGCGTCAAAAGCAACAAAATTCGGTTGATGCGATGATATTTGAGTTCTATTCAAAGTTTTTGTTAACCCACTGTTTCAATTGGAATTGTATGTTATTCATGAATTGTTCATAAAGTGGTTCGCTCTCCTTTTCCACTCCTTCACACTTTCTCTACTGACTTGAAAATAATGTTGGAGCTACTTTGGCATAGGTGAAGTTTATGTTGTTTTTTCCCTCTCTCTCCCCCTCTCCCTCTTGCTTATTTATTTCTTGTCAGTTTCTACCTCAAATTTTTTTGTTTTCTCTTTCGATTACTGTTTCATTATCTTCCTGTTTTCCTCTTTTCTCTATTTCTTTCATTCGTTCTCCCTCTATCTCTCATGTTTTTGGCAATAGCTTTTGTTTTTGTTTTTCGTTCTTCTTCATTCTCTTTCTATCTCTTTCTACATATTTATCTTTCTTTCGTTGTCTTTCTCTCTCTCTCTGTCTCTATATATATTTCTATCTATATAGTCTTATAACTCTATCTCTTTAAGTCGCTCTTCTTTTCTTCCTTCTGCTTCTTCTTTCTATCTCTATTATTATATCAGCTACTCCGCCCTCTCACTTTCCCTGCCTATCTGTCTTCTCTATCAACATGCCCGCTTATATATCGCCATTTCTCTCTCATAGATTCCCACATCATTTAATCAGTTTTCACAGTTGAAAAGATTTGTTATTACTTTTTCCCCCATTTTTTCGACTTTTCCTATATGTGTATGAATATTTAATTCTTTTTTATTTATATATACAATTTGATTTTTTTTTTGGGTTTATTTGTGGTTTTTGCTTTAATTGGATGTCCTTTTGGGATTTTTTGTGCAGTTCTGTCCAATTAATTATAGCACAAATTATACATTTAAATTGTGAATATTGCGCATACGCTATGTGGTTGGCCTTACATTACATTACATTACATTCATTTCTTCATGTGTGTGTGTTTGTGTGTATGTTGTGTGGAGGCGTTATTCATAATGCGCATTGATTTTTGCCATTGGTCAGCTGGTCTCAGACACGCACTCTCCTGCACCCACCTCCAGCCCCGCCCCTTGGGCCACCTCTATAAGTCGACTGGGCTTGTTGGCAGCAATCAAAAAATCAAAAATTGAAATTGAAGCCAATACGGAAATGATTATTCCAACATATTAACCGGCCACGTGCAACATGCAACCTCGATTCAGTTTCTCAATCAATTGCCAAACTTCGAGCTGTTGAGATATAAAAAATGCAGAATATAATTGTGAGTGCATGAAATTCGACATTGAATTGAGGATGAAGAAGATGAAGCAAATCAAAATGTAAATAAATGCTTATAGAAAATACCCTTTACTTAAGATATGAGATGAGTACTATTTATGGCTTTATACATTTGAGATGAAGCATGTGTGTGATATATATCCTATCTATATGATAACTAATTGATATGACTGTATATTTCTATATAGTATACTTTGTTAAAGAATGACTATTTATTGACATTCTAAATAAATCGTGAGTGCTTCAAGACTCACATTGGTCCATTTAGCGTATGACTACTGCCACTAAGTGATATAGAGGTCTGTTTCAACGATTTATATATATATATATGATGGGTAGTTAAAACAATTAACAATGACTGCGGCCAGTCGTCATGAAATAAAACAGAAACACGAATTGCTTAGTTCGCATTGAGCAATCGAAATGCGAAGGAGAAAAGCAATTTATACACACATCTATACATGTACCTACATTTATATATATATATATCTATCATCATTTTCATGTGTGCTGCAGGCTACTCGTGACATAAGTGATTATAACTATTGCAGGGTAGTGTGAGACAGCATGCCCGGAAAAGTTTGCCAACAATTGTTTCCAAATATTTTTCTTCGTCAAACTTTCCACAGAAATAATAAACAGCCGGACGACAATTCGCTTGATTGTTCATAATTTAAAGCGAGTAATATTGATTTTAGGCTAGCCCCGGCCCCCAGCCTTCACATTGATCTGCCCCTCTGCACCTCTGCCCCTCTACCCCTCTACCCATCTACTCTTCAGCCAGTGGCCAGACGTTAGACCTGTGTGAAGTGTTTTGGCGGGGCAGCGGGGCCGTCCGTGTCCAGACGTTGCCGTCTTGGCCTCATCATTGTCAGCACCATCATTATCGTCATCGAGGGGCCAATGCTGACAGGCTGCCTTGGTTAGCTAACCTAACAATTGACATGCTACCAATATTGTCCTGCCCCACCCCGCAATCCAACCTTTACCCTCACCACAAGCAGTCGTCTTGCACAAGTGCAGCCCTGACATTGCGAGCCGGTTGCATTTTTAATGACGTGACAGTGTTGGCCATAATTGTGCACCCCGCAATTGTTCAATCAGTCAATCAGTCAGTCAGTTGGACAGCGGCACCGTCGAGTCCTGGCCATGTAGCGGGTTTCGGTGACCTAGCTATGTAGGTGGAAAGTCGCGTTTTGAGGTTAGGGCGCTGGTTCAACAGCAATTTGAGCCATATGTGCATACACTGAGCGAAAAGCATATGACAATTGGTGTGAGCATTTGCCATGTAGCCATGTCTAGATGTTGTATAGAAAATTTCTAGTGCTTTGTACGATGACAATATTAAACATAATTGACTTCAATGAAATATCTGATTTTTATATTATTCATAGAAATTTAACTCTTGGCTTTCGGGGTATACATATTACGTCAATCACTCATCAATCAAGTAGTTGTGATGCGAGTTTTAAAACTACTTCTTAGACAGTATTAGCTCACGATTGCCTTAATCACTTAACCTAACTGCACAAAGTCCATATCTATATCTCGCTCCTTAAGCTGTTCAATCAATCACTCATCAATCAGACTTTACCACGGCAACTGCAGTTTGAGAAATGGTAACTGTACAATATTAAATCACTATCAATAGGTATTTTCTTTAGTATATATATATATATATAAATGTATATACATATATGTATATCAACACATTATTTGCCGTTTTCACTCCACTTTCGCTCAGTGTACATTGTGCTAATCGTGTCTATATGCCATGCACTTCTGCTCATTGTCAAAACGCCGACAGGGTGCTTGGCCGAATGACAGTGCAAACCGCCTGATCACACTCCCCCCCTCACCCCTCTCCCCTCTCAGCTGGTAAGTCGCTCCCCATTTCATGTAGACAATTGCAGCACATTTGCACCTGTGACGCAGACAAAGCTCCCGCAGCAGAGCGACTCGAGTCGGGGACACGCCTTGGTTATTGCGAAAAAGGAAAACTTTTGCATTGGCCCAGGCCATTACCGTATATTTTTTATTTTCGTGACATACTGTAGGGATGGTGGGCGTGGTAGTTGCTAATATGGAAGAATTTACAGATGTGAAAAGCACAATTTAATAATTTTATGTGCAGACGGCACAACTTTTTGCCACGAGGCCAGCAAATTCTTTGTGACAAAAGTTTTACTATATATATATAATAAATTTATTTATGTTGAAGTGTGTGTGTGTGTGTGTGTGTGTGTGTGTGTGTAGTCTCATGGACACGCACATAAAAATGATATAGAATTATTAACTTTCTGGGTCTCGAATTGAGCGATAAAAGCAACAACAACAACGCAAACTGGACCCGAGGCTCGAGGCCTTTCATTGTTCGATCAAAGGCCAGGGGTAAGGGCAAAGTTTCTCTTACTCTCTATGTGTGTGTGTGTGTGTGGGTGTATGTGTGTGCGCCGGGGGGTTAACATAACAGTATGCCCAGTAATAAATAGTGAATAGAGCTATTTTCTATGGAATTTATGCGAAAAATGCGTTCAAATGAAATTGAAATAAAAGGTCGAGGGACAGAGGGCTGAAGGGGCAGGGGGCGGGACAGCCCGGTCTTGGTCAATGGGTTGGCGAATGAAGACTAGCATGAATTATATGCAAACATCCCATAGGGTATACTTTGATATTATTAACGGTTATTTGTGCATTTAGCTAAAGTCTGAGAAATTCGATATGCAACAATTTTTATAAATTAGATAAACAAGGAAAAATTACAACAAATCAGAAAACTTTTTTATGCACATGAGTTAATATTAATTAGCTATGAATTATTATTATTATGAGGGAGAGCGAGAAAGAGAGACCATAATACATGTTTTTATATAGATTAATATTATATGACATACAGAACACTCCATTTACCCCTGCAGTCCCTTCAGGAACTCAGAGACTATTTAAGCTAGAGTACTTAGATTTGGTATGTGGTTGCTACAATACGTAATTTTCATAATAATTACGTTCGAGTTGGAAATCAAAACAAATTTCTATTTGAGTAATATTTAAAGAGGGTACCTTTTTTATTTATTTATGCTTAAGTGCAGAAGTCGGGGAGGGGGAGTGCAAGGCACTCCACTTAAATAGATAATATCATACATAAGTAAAGATATGTCGCAGTTCGTGTTGTTCAACTCTTTTGCTGCGGAGCTGCGAAACGGGGCCAGGTCAGACTGTTCGTGGTCTTGGCCAGCAATCTATTAGCACGACCCATGCATAATTCAGTCGCTCTAATGGTAGCTCGCGGGCACAGCATAAAGTGAGAGAGAGAGAGAGAGAGAGAGAGAGAGCGAGAGAGAGTGAGAGAGAGAGCTAAGAAAAAGTATTGCGACACTTAAACAGTTCGAGGAGAGTGAGAGCGAGGGAGTGGGACAGGGAGAGTGAGAACGAGGCAGATTTAGGCCATGTCAGGACAATCAATTGAGCCTGGCCAGAAAGTAGAAAACTAGTTTTTGAGCTGTCACAAAGCTTAAGCCCAGGGCTTGGGCGGGCATTAGCTGTCTGAATTATCTTTATATAGGCCGATATACTATATGAAGACATGGGGTATAGGCATAAGCTGCTCTAATTAGTAAATGCAACACTTCAGTTGAGTCGGGGATTTAGGCGACAAATCCCACTTGAATTTGTCGCGTGCGCAACGGGATTCTGGCCGGGATTCGGGACTCGTGAATCGGGATTTGGGCTGGGCCAATGATAACCGCAGCTGAGCCAAAGCCACAGATTAACCAGTCAAGCACACACGCACACACATATGCATATGTGTGTGCGTGTGCGGTTTATAGCACTTGGAATTTTATGGAAAAACGTCGCGGGGTTTCATTTTAATTCGCTCATCGCAAGGCGTTGGGCTCGTAATCCTTGCCAGAATCATGGCTCATGTTGCGGTTTTATATGCAGCTGTGTGTGGCTGTGTTAGCTGTCACTATTTTCCCTAAGCCTCTCACACACCATCTCTCCCAGCATCACAAAGCCATTTAGCGCCCTGATGAATTTATGGCCCATCTTAAAGCCTAGCCATTCCATTGCCCGACACTCGCCCTCGTTCCACTGGACAAGTCGCAAAAAAAGAAAAAAAAAAAAAAATGAAAAGAACGAGCGAAAGAGGCAAAGCGAGACGTCTAAACAAAATCCGAAATGCAGACCAGGAACTTGATGCGTGTAAACATTGGCCTAGGGTAGGGCGCTCGCCGATGTTGATTGGAGGCTCCTAAGCAAAAAACCAAACAAACCAAAGAGCAAAAAATATATATATAAAAAAAAAAAAAAAAATGAAAGTAAAGTAAACCCAGAAACCGAAACGTTTTCTATTTAATCAAATTCAATTATGAAAAATACACAAAACAAAATACTGAAAAAAATTAAGTATATATGAAAATCTGACATAAAGGTATAAAGATGGTGACTACTTAAGCTGAAATATTTCGGAAAATTTATTAAGGTTACAGAAAGAAGAGAATGATTGTGAAGCAGAGAAATTATAATTATATATTGCAAGAGATTCTTTATACTTGAAATACGAATTCAAACATTAATATATAATTGCAATTAAACAATTAAATATATAGAGATATGCAATATATAGATAAAGACCTCTATAGATATTTACAATATATAGAGATATTTCTATATAAATTTTAATCTTTTCTTCATTTTTCCAGATAAAAATTTTTTCAAAAATTAGAAGCCATATTTTGATTTTGAAGCGTCAAGAAATGCTATTTCGCTCAGTGTGTTAACTGGTCAGAGCAGTTAGCCGATGCTCTTGCGATTGTATACGTGCGTGAGTGCGTATGTGTTTGTGTGTATTGTTCTTGATGCTGCTGCTGTTATCTGTAAGCGAGTGTGTCAAAATCACATTAGATGCTGTTAACATAAGCCAGTGGCTTTTTTTCCCATTGACTTGATTTTTTGTTGTTGTTTGCCAACAAATTGATTGATTGCGATTGATGCGTGCAGCAGTTTTGCCCTTAACCCTGGCACAGAGAAAACAAACACACATAAACACACATATATATATATATATATATATATATATATATATATATATATATATATATGTATACATATATATGTATATGTGTGTGGGAGTTTATTATGAAGATGCCTTTTGGCATGTTTGGCTTTTGTTATCTGCGGCTGGCCAGAAAGATTTCAGGCCAATTCCAAGGAGAAGCTATATGTGTGTGAGTGTGTGTGTGTGGACATTATTAACTTTTGCTTACACTTGACTTTGTTTTGTAAACTTTGTTATCAGCTTCCACTTATCATTATAAAAAGGAGCAGCTAACTATGTCAAGAGCAAATGATTGAGGTAGAACAAGGGCTGTGAGTGGGGTGAAAGAGCTGCGAAAACTTTCCTAAGAGACCTTCACATTAAGCACTCGCCATGGAACTCAGACTAAATAAAGGGAAAGCAGAACTGAAAGCGTACGAAATGAGCTTGAAGCGTGAACAAAAGATTAGAAATTCTCTGAGCTAAGATATAACAAATCTCATATATGGATTTCCCATGCAACTATCATATTTATTTAACTAAAAACCTACTCACAAATTCTTTTTACCAATTTTTATTTAATTTGTATTTATTTTCGGGTTTTCTCTTTTTTATTATTTTATATTACTTTGTCTTTTAGCATTTCCTTTTGCAGAATGTTTTGAAGTTTAAGAGCGTGCGTTTAAACTTTGGCTGCGAAAGTTGTTTTGTACATTTTTCTGGGGACACTTGCCTCTCTGGGGCATAGTCCACACCTACCTGACTGACTAGCACTGGCTCTGGCTCAGGCTCTGGCTGGCTGTTAAGTATCTGTGCGAATGCCCCTCTTCGTGCACCTGCTCGGCCCAACAACAACAGAGCCCACAAAAACTTTGATATTGCATACCTTATCGCAATTCGCCTTGTGGCCTGTGGCAAATCGAAACAAAAAATCTTTGGGCTAATTTCGTGACATTTTCGACTAGGTAGATACCTTGGAAAATAGTTACTGAAATTCTGAATATACAAATGTGAGGTGCTCGAAAAAGTATTATACTATATGCTGATATCTTATGGTATTTGAAAACAAACCTTGAACCAAGTCATAATGAGTTAGACAAACAAGCTGAGTAACTGAGATAGCCTTACATAGCATATAGCTGGCTCAAACCCTTGTTGTTGCCATTCAATGGTTACAGGGTATTTAATCTAAAACTTGGTAAATTCGCTTTGTCAGCTTTGTGCTTGCCCCACACAGCAGAACCTTTTGTGTGGCCTGGCCTAACAAGGGAGCCAACACATTTGCCACACACAAACACACTCACACACAGACACACGCACACACACTCTCGCTCATTCAGTTATCCACAAATAGATAGAGTGTCAACTGTTTTTTTTATTTTTTTGCCAATTGTTGCGCATGAAAAACTGCAGCGCATCAATAAACTTGAATTTTTTGCATAGCCCTCGTCCAGCTGGGGTCAGAGGTTAAACAGAGAGAGCGAGAGCGAGAGAGAGAGAAAGAGCGAGAGAGAGAGAGCGAGAGCGAGATAGTGAGCGCACTTGAAAACTGTTTGTATTCCCGGAACGTCAGCCGGCAATTGATGCGTTTTTTGCTTTTGAGCAGTTACTGCCTGGAAAAAAAAGGAAAGAAAGGGTTTGTGAAGGGGTTGCGGTGGCTGTAAGGAGTTAAAGGGTTAAAAAATGAACTCGCGCTTATAATAAACAATTTTCATGGCCTTTTTTTATGGCATCTACATATGTTGGCCTGGCCCGGAGCCAGAGCCTGGCCATAAACCAACAGAAGCCACCACACAGCCATAAACTAGCTGACATAGCCACCGTCTCGCTACGTTGTGCCATTCCACTTCGTTCCAGTTCAGTTTCGATGGTATACAGCAGACGAAGACATAACAAATAAGTGTAGAGAGTAGAGAGTGTAGCGTATAGAGAGTAGAGTGAAGAGAGTAGAGAGTAGAGTGTCGAGTCTATAGGCTAGAGTTTATAGTGTAAGTCCAGAGGCTACAGTCTAGAGTCAACAGTCCAGAGTTTACAGTCAAGAGTCTACAGTCTAGAGTCTACTATCTGAAGTCTACAGTTCAGAGTGTAGGGTGTAGAGTTTACAGATTAGAATATAGAGTCTACAGTCCAGAGTGTAAGGTGTAGAGTTTACAGCTTACAGTTGACAAAGTCTACAGTCTAGAATCTATAGTCTAGAGTCTATAGTCTACAAATGGGGTGTAGAGTTTTGATTGCTGTTGAGCTTAGTTTGGAGGCAGACCAAAGTAATGCAAAGGCACACAGTGCCACCTTCTGTTGTCATTGTTGTTGGACTTGTCGTACCTTTGTTTGCCATCTGACATAGACCCATCCACAGTCCAGAAGGCTCTATGTCTCCAGCACCCGCGCCCTTCCCACCCTAACAGCAACACAAAGTGCTCGACTTTAATTGAAAAACTTTTTTGCAGCCGTGTAAAACAATTGTGTGGGTGTGACGCTGCATGTCGTGGGTGGGGGCAGTGGAGGCAGACGGGTCGTCTCATATTTTGGGCGGGAAATCAATTAGAAAATTGTGGTGGCGAAAAATGTCCCGGAAAAATTGCCGAAACATAATAATAATAATTGGCAACCTATGGGCAGCCAGTGGGCAAGCAAAGTTGCATTAAATTTGCCATGTTTGACATGCAACGTGCACCGTGCAACATGCCACATGCTGCATGCCACATGCGACATGCCACAAGCAACTCAATTAAAAAGTTCAAAGTTGGTGGCACGCCCAAAAGAGTAGCTCGATGTCTATATGTAGCACGTAGTTTAAGTTAAACAAAAATCAAATTATTTCGATCCAGAGGGACACGTGGAACGAGCTTATATGGCGTGAGGGCAAAAATATACAATATAATAAATATTTTCAATAACTATAATATTTTATATTCATAATATTCAATATTCTATGTAATTAACTAATATTTTGCCGTACATTTTTAAATCCATCTGTCTCTCATGTGTATTTAAGAAAACGTTGGACCTGCATCTAACCGAGAGTCCCATGGACATTCTTAAATTTTGACTTCTCTGTAGCTCAGAGCTCTTTTCAGCATTATTTAAGTTTAAAGATATACTTTCTTAAGCTATATACAATTTATGGTTATAAAAATACTATCGAATGGGAAAGATTTTTCATTCACAAAACTATCGATAGCATAGGTCTACTAAATGTTCTTTACCAACACTAACAACGCTCATATTTCAGCACACCCACAAGCGCACTCACAGTGCCTCCCCTACCTATCTGCATGCATCCATCTCTTGTGAAGCATTTCAACAATTTCTCATGGCATTCCAAAGTTGATAAATTGCTTTCAATCTATGCATTCTCCGCACATTTCCTCTGTCGTTGTCCAACACTAATATTCACTAACCACAGCACCTCGTCACTGTCAGCTGCAACAGCAACAGCAACAGCAACTTTTGTTGCTTTTCCACTCCATTTGGCTAACTCAATGACAAGATACTCTATAGAGAGGGAGAGCGTTTCTTTATATTATTTGATTTGAATATTTAGCATATTTAAAATAATATATTTTATCAATATGGTTAACAAGAATCAAATACATGTTTATTAAATTCAGTAATAATCAAATTAAATTTATGTCTCAATAATCTAATATTTTTAAAGCTTAAATATGTGTATACATTTAATAATTACAAAAATTAATTTAATTTGATTATTTTGAGTTTAAGCCTGTTATATAAATATATGAGTAATACATAACAATTTTCGTTGCTCATTTAATATAATATATATACATATATATACTTTTTTTAGATCATAATTTAAAAATACATTTATTTATGTAAAAAATATTTTTAAAATGTTGTACAAAATCATATTTTTCATCTAGTTCTGCCACTCAAATATATATATAAGCAGTTTTTTTTGCATTAATCTGTAACTATAACAAAACTTGATGTTAACTTGACAAATATTAGCCTAAAAGTTGGCCCAAGCTCTTGGCCGAATCCAAGTCCTAGTCTTTTGTTCCAGGGGCATTTATTGTATTTTATTTTAATTTCTGTGGTTTTCTTTTTCCTTTATTTTCTCTTACTTTTTTTTTGTTTTTGTTTTCAGGGTGTTTTTCTGTTGGAATTTCGCAAATGTATTTGCAGCTGTGTCTGTGCCCGGTTCCATCAGTCTGCGGCTAGTTGAATGATGTTGACATTTGCCACACTGCCCCACACAGCCGGCCATGGCACAACCGTTTCACACATGCCACATGTGAGCGGGCAGCGTAGAAGAAGAAGCAGCAGAAGCAAACACTTGCCACAAACGGCAGCAATGCACGCGTTTTGCGTTTCATCTGGCAGCTAATTATGAAGCATTTGCATTGCAAGCAACGCAAACAACAACAAATCCAATTAGTATGACTCACTAGAGCATCGA
This sequence comes from Drosophila arizonae, assembly GCF_054131065.1. Taxonomy (NCBI): domain Eukaryota; kingdom Metazoa; phylum Arthropoda; class Insecta; order Diptera; family Drosophilidae; genus Drosophila; species Drosophila arizonae. The sequence continues at coordinate 9,322,891 of NC_142927.1, read as the reverse complement.
AGCTGACTGAGTGCTGCGTGCTGAGTATTAAATCAGACTCGACGCAGTCATTAAAGTTAGTGAAGGCAAATGCAGCCTGCAGCTACGAATTACAATTGTCGTAAATATATGTGAAATTAAGCAAAGTTTTAAGAGCAATTCGTATTTATAGACCAGCTGCTTATGTTTTGATTAGTGCAGGAGAGAGGGAGGAATAAGAAGAGAGAGAGAGAGAGTGGGAAATATATGATGAATAGCTTTTAGAATGGCGAAAGCAGCTTAAATTGTGCTGCGAATTGCTTATGGAATACGTGAGGTAATTTACAACTCATTCATACATTCACTCGGCTATTGCCAGCTGTTTGCATACTTTAATATGTATGTACAAGGAAGAGTAGTTAAAGTTATAATGTTATTTTTGTGGTTACGCTTATTGGGAGAGTGCCGGATCGAAAATGAATATATCTATTGCCCTCTGTCTAAGGCTTTGCGATAGAATCATATATATTCCTCTGAAGTATGATTCAATAAAGATGCTCCAGGTGATATAGCTATGCTCAACAAACTGATATCTAAATATTTCATTGACGGCTTTGCGGCGTAATAATGCTCTAAGATCAGTTACTTTTGATCATCAACCCTTAAAACGAAATCTAATTAGCCTAGTCAACGAACCGTTTTGATTCAGCTAGAACGACTTTTATGGCATACTCAGATATCTTAGTGATCTATGTTGACTTGATCTGACCTCCACTTTCTCTGGCTATCCTAAATGTAGTGGGGTATAATAGCGCATTCCGAAGAACCACATTGATCTGTGCTGAACTAATGGATGAGCTATAGCGATCTAAGCTACACTCAGACGAATGATACACAATTATTAAACCTGGGCTGATCGAAACTTCGATCATAACTCCGTTTTTTATTAAGCTTATCGTCATGTAAAATCTATATCTAATAGGAAAGTTTGTTATACAAGTAATTTGAATATATATTTTTTTCAATAACAAATCTCTATTTAGCATAGTTTTGCTTATGTCTCTGTAATAGATTGTACGATCTTGAATTCCATGTTAATGCTTGAGCACATTGTACTTAAGTGGAGCACACATCTCACAGCTTAAAAAGCCATGTTCCTCAACTAGTTATACAATTGCCAAACGAAAGTAAACAGATGCAATTGTTAATTAAAAAGAGCTCAAATATACAGCGGGACAACAACAGAGGCGAGCGGAATATACAATTAGTATATGCAATGCACAGAAGTAAGCAAGGCATGCGAGCAGAGGAGCCTTTCCTGGCTGACGCGCAAAAGCCACGTTTATAGTTGATGGACATACAAAGCCGTAAACGAAATATGAAGACGTGCCCCATAGAGAGAGAGAGAGAGAGAGAAAGAACGTGAGTGAGTGAGTGAGCTTCTCTTGTTGCAACGGCTGTAAGCAGTGGGAGTTGGTGTCCCCCCTCATTGTGACAGCTGCTCGCAGTGCAATTCATTAACCGTTTGCTGTACGGTTTCTCAAGTGGCGCCTTTGGCTTTTGACCCGCTGGGCAGGCCTGCGACTCGAGCCAAATGGCCGGCCATTAGCCAAGGCTGGAACACGTGTGCACAATGCGCTCGGTCGAACGGTCGCATTTATGACGGCCAAAACCAAAACCAAAACCGAAGGAAAATAGCAGATTTATGCAAAACCCAATTTTAATGAGGTGCCATAAATGGATGCAAAGCGCGTTTAGCTTTTATGGCAACCAGCAATAAGATTTTCAATATTCGCATTTGGCGTACCTGCTCGGGCAGGGATTACCTGAGAGCTGGGCTGCCCAGGTAGGGCGGCGGCACTCGCCGAGTTGGCAGCTTAAATAGACGAGACGCCGAGAGCTGGGCAACCAGTAGCCACACGACAGCCAAGCAAGCAAGAGCAACTTCAATCGATCATGGGCAGCACACACTCCGATACGCACAGCAGCAATGCGAGCATTCGCGTCAGCTATGCCGACTTGACGCCGAGTCAAGTCGGCTGCTGTCCGTCGCCGCGTCCACAGTGGTGCCAATTACTCGCCCAGCTGCAGCGCAAGCTGGCCAAGAAGCGTCAATGCGCCTTTCAGCGTGGCTGCGGGGCGCGCACAGCACTGCTGCGCCCCATGCCCAGATGCTCCTCATTTGGCAGCTGCAGCACGCTCCTGACTTCCAGCCAGCAACAGCAGAAGAAGAAGAGGAAGCAGCAGCAGGTGGACAACAACTACGCTCAGTGGAAATGCATGTTCGAGCATGCTGAAAGCAAGCGACTACTGCCCCAGGCGCTGCGTCCACACGACATTAGCGAAGCGCTCTCCGGCCAGACAACGCCTCGAGGCTTTCCCTCACACACGGACACACGCCGCTGCACGTTGGCCGAGCACCCCAAGCTGCTAGAGGAGGAACAAGAGCATGAGAAGGAGCTGGAGCAGCACACGCCCCTTTACGATGATTGCAAGGTGCGACGTCGCCTCAGTTTCCGCCTGCCCGGCAGCGGCAGCGCCAGCCAGAGTAGCGTGCGTCGTCTGTCCACACGTCAGAAGGCCGACCAGGCCAAGCTCGAACAGCAGCTGGAGCGAGAGCTACGTGATCTGGAGGAATACTACGGCGCCTTTCACTATGCACGGCGCAATGAGCGACGCATTTGACGAGCAAATAGTGATACAGCGAGAGAGAGGGAGAGAGAGAGATAAGAAGAGTTGACAAATGGAATCCGCAATGTGATAGCTTTTAATATATGTAGAATAGCTAACTTAGTTTTAAGTCAATTTGAATGAAATTCAGTCTAAAATAAAAGTAAAAGAAAAGCAAAATCAAGCCGATATATCAGTCAATCAAATACTATTAGCTGAAGGTCATTTGAAACTCAATGATGCAGCTGAAAAGAGTGAAATAGCCTAGAAATACGATATCTGCGGTCATTTGTATTTCTTGGCTGTTTATTGGGTTGGAATGCCAGCATAGGTGCATGTATAGAATATCAACAACATTCAAGCTCAGCATTATTAGTTGAAATAAGTAAAGTCTAGGCGAAGAGTTGTAGCCCTGGAAAGTGCGAGGTCTGTCTTCAATCAACCAATCAATCATTGGGTAAAGGAATAATAATATGTAGTTCATATAAGACAAGGGGTCAGTGGCCTTTAAGGTTCAGTGACGTAATAAAATAATTAATTTTCGCTAATGTGTTTAATCGATAACGAATAAACGGAATGAGTTATCGATTTTTTTTTAGATAAGCTCAATATCCGCACTGTATATACGGTAGTTAAAAAAGTCTCTAGCTCTCATATCTTCTGAGATCTACGCGTTCATACATATGGACGGTCAAATAGACGGGCAGGACTTAATCGATTCAGCTCGTCGCCCTGATCAAGAATATATATACTTTTACATTATATATACTTAAAAAAACCATACCTTTAAAAAACCAATATACCCTAATTTCCCAATTTAAATTCTAGAATACATCACAGAAATCAGTCTGTCAATCAAATCGATTGAAGCAAGCAAGGAATAATTTTAAATACATGCTAAAACATCGAGATTCAAATTACTCAATTAATGAAACACATTATCCATTATTCAAATCAATATCAAAGAGACAAAATGAAATGACAATTAGTCAATCAGTTCATCAAACGCAATATATGTATGTACATGCTGCCAAACAAATGCTTTGGGCTTTGAGACTCTGTCCGATAAATGTTTGATAGCTTAACTAAGCAGTCAATCAATCTATCCCAGTCAGTGGAAGAGATTACCATTCAACATGTGCGTGGCCATAGTGTAATCCTTTTGTTTTGCTGGCATGCTATTCATAAGCTAGAAATAGATATGCCAAATGAGTTCAAATTGTCTGATGTATGAAGACAAATTTAATTGCCAGCATGAATGGAATAGTAATTGGGTCCATTTGTGTAGCGAGCTATCAGTTTTAGAGTTAAGGCTGCCAACGCTCCTAAAGTGGGGCAGGGTCACTGGCAAATGCCACTGGCAATAAATCAGAGTCAATGTATTCGCTGCCAGCTTACAAAAAAAAAAAAAAAGAAAAAGAAAAATACATGAAAATGCTAGAAAAACTTAGCCAAAATGCAGCCAGAAATGCAACAGTTAAAAGAGCGAGAGCAAAATTGAGGGTGCAAGAGAGAGAGAGAGAGAGAGAGAGAGAGAGAAGGAGACAGTTGAGGAAGATTTTATGGGATTTTTTCTGGCTTAGCAATAAGTCAGAGCAACGCAAGGCAATGCTGTATACCCTGTAATAAAAGAGTGTTGTGCGGGCTGAATAATGGCATTTGTCAGTTAAACGTTAACGAATGAGGGAAATAAACAAAAATGGGGGAGGGATAAATAATATGTATATGATAGTATGAAAGTCTGTGCGAGGAGTTGGCACAAATACCCTGTAGTAGTTAGAGAGAGAGAGAGAGAGAGAGAGAGAGAAAACGGATAAGCAGGGTAGGTAGGGTAAGCAGGGCAGAGCTATGTTACGTTATAATTGACGCTTAAAGAGAGAGAAGGAGCGCAGGTAGATACATATATGATATGTGAGATATATATTTCTAGATATTTCATATAGCTAAAGAGATAAGAAGTCTGACTAAAAGATAGAAACATATTGAGGTAGACAATATGACATAGGCTTAGACATAAGGTGAGATATATCATCTACAGGTAGCTAGATCTGAGGACTAGAGAAGAGAATGAATAGGAGATCAAGGATATTTGCGAAACCGTTAGAAAGTTGTGTACGAGCATATGCAGGTAGAGGCAGGTAACTGGACAAAGAGATAGACTGTATTGATTGAATATATATGTAGAATAGGATAGGAATAGATTGAAGAAAGAGAAACAGAAAGAGAGAGAGAGATATATATATATATAAATATATAAATATATATGCATATATATACATACATATATATGCAAAGAAACGTATGTGCAGAATGCGGCAGAAAGAGATAGAGCGATGCTATGAATAATAATAACATAATGCATATATATTCATTTACATGATGTATGAATTAATATTTTATATTTTAGTATACGGATAGTAAAGATGAAAACGAAAATAAATATGAATTGAAATTGCATCTACTTGAAATTTTTTATGTTTGGCAACTTTTCAAACTACTCTCGCTGCTATTTAGCCTTCGATTTATCTTTATCGTTTACGGGCGGACATTTCAATCAGTCAATTTCACAGTGTCCAGCGATTGCTATTGATGATGTGTCTCTTCGCTTATATTGACAAGTTCTGTTTTCTCTCGATCTTAATTTGATTTTTGGCAACAGCAACAAATGCGAACTGCGAATTTAATTCATTAGGCAAAACAAAAATTAAATCTAATGCCCGCTGAGCGAGAGGAGAGAGGAGGAGAGGCATTGTTAGCTGAAGATTAATGAGGCTGGCCAGTGGCAGGCGAAATGCCAGAGACGGCGACGCGCCACATAATGCAAATGCCGCAATGAAATATTTGTGGCACTTGTGGCGCCCCCGACAGACATGAGGCACATGAAAAAAAAAAGAAAATAAAATGAATAAAATAAAATAAACTAGATGACAACAAGTTGAACGAACCGCAAAGCTGACCACAAAAATTGGCACAAGTTCACAGAGATAGACAACGAGAGAGAGAGAGAGAGGGGGAGAGGGAGAGAGAGCGACAACTGAACTCAATCAATGGGGCTGTTGAACATTTAGCTGGGACAGCTACTAGCAAAACAGCCAACAAACAACATTCATTGAAATCGTTGTGGCTCAGCTCGCCAGCTAACAAACCGACTATTTAGATGTTGTCCACTTGGCCAGGGCCTGTGGCTTAAATCGATAGCCACGGGCGAAGGGCGCGTCACGTGCTAACAAAGTCAACAAATGAAAACTAATCGGCAATTATAAGCAAATGTCTGCAGTGAAAGCGGAAAGAGAACAAGCAAAACAGAACATAAAAGAGACAGAGTCAGAGAGAGAGAGAGAGAGAGAGAGAGAGAGAGAGAGAGACTCTGACAGTCAAACAGACAGTCAATTTTAGCATGCAACATGCGGCGTATGAGTAACGCGTGTTAGCCAAATGTCGCAAAGCGGCTAATAAGAAATGTACAAGCAGAGCCAAATACCATAAATACGAATGCTGAATGCCCTAACAAGACTTTGTTCTCTTACAGACAAGCAGGAAATCGAATGTGAATCGAAACTTTATGTAAGACAATTCCCATTTGACAAATCCTTATTAGACCATCTGGTTTTATGAATATAATGCCTCGTTGACTTAGATAGGGTATTCGAGTGGAAGAAGGCAAAACATAGTAGTCAGAAGAGAATGAAGCTGCTCGACTTAGCCAACAAGAGTCAAAAGACAAGGCGAACAAGGCAAGATGAGACAGTGGATGAGAGAGAGGGAGATGGAGAGGAAGAGGAAGAGAGACAATATCACGATATGAGAGGCAGGGCAAAGCAAGACAAACAGCCGGCAAATACTTTTCAATTTCGGGCACAGACTTAATGCCGCTCACTGCAGTCGAGGCTGACGCTGAGGCTAAGGCTGAGGCTGAGGCCGAGGCCAAAAGCCGACTCGCAATGAATCAGAGCCGTTGCTTGGCTCTTCTCTCATATCGTAAATGGCAATTACCCAGTAGAGGGCACATCGGCGGGGGCGATTAGGGGCAACATAAATGATTGCATACGTGCAGGCGCCGAGCCAGCCGCAATTTTGGCTAATCAAATAAATTTGTCAGTTTATGCGTGTTGCCACATTTCACGCATGTTAAGTGGGTCGCGACACGGTCGTCCTGTCTCTCTCTCTCTCTCTCTCTCTGGCTTTGTCCCTTTCTGCCTCTTTGTTTAAGCCTGCTCGTTTTGGGATGTTTTCATATGAAGTTCCCCTGTCTGGCTGCTGCGACGAGGTCTATTTTTAAAGCCCCAAAACTTAATCATTCGACTATTTGAGGATTTGGTTTTAATACCTCTGTTTTCACTCTATCAAAACGGGTATATATGATGACATGATGATATAATAATATGATGATATGATGATATGATGACATGATGACATGATGATATAATAATATGATGATATGATGATATAATAATATGATGATATGATGATATGATGATATGATGATATGATGATATGATGACATGATGATATAATAATATGATGATATGATGATATGATGATATGATGATATGATGATATGATGATATGATGACATGATGATATATTAATATGATGATATGATGATATGATGATATGATGACATGATGATATAATAATATGATGATATGATGATATGATGATATGATGATATGATGATATGATGATATGATGATATGATGATATGATGATATGATGATAGGATGATATGATTATTTTTAACACTTCCATGTTCACATATGGTTTTTACAGTTACTTTCTTTTGGTCCCAGGAATTTTCGGCAGAGCATTGCGCAGCCGTGCGAAATAAAGTAAATTTAACATAATATTGAATCGAATACGCTCACCGGGGTTCCAGGTGTGCGTAGTTTAGGGCTGAGGCTGTGACAGAGGTGTGTAAGTGTGTGTGTGTGTATGTACAGCATAAATAAAGGGTGTATTAGTTTGAAACAGGCAGCCAGACGAGGCTTAAGTCGAGCATTATAAAGTGATTCCACTTGAGTAGCAAGCAAGCAGAAAGAGAGGAAGAGGGAGCGAGAAATCAACCTATAAACCTGTAAACTGTTTTATTCTCATTTTTAGCATGCGAAATTTGATTTTGTGCTAGAATATTTATTAAAATTGTATTTTTCAATTTATCCACAATTTGCGTTGTTGACAATGACTTTCAGAACCGCCATATACCGACTACTCCAGCAAGTTCTTCCCACTTTTCCTGTTATTTTTCCCATATTGCTCAGGCTCCAGTTTGTGGCTGGCAACGTCAGTCGCAGCCGCTATCGTTGGCAACGCGATGAAATCGTTTTATTTCCCTTTGACGCTTCCGCCGGCGGCCTCTTCACATGCCACACCCACCCCCAGTCACATGCAACACGACCAACTCCACTCTGCCCCAGCCCCCCGCGCACCTTTCGGCCGCCGCCCTCGGGTCCATCCATCCCACCATGCTGCCGGTGAGTCATTCGTGTCTGTTCACGCTGATGCTGATTGTGTGCAAATGATAGCAATATGGTAACAATCTTTATGCCTCTACCTTGCCAGCCTTGCCTGCGCCTTTGCTTCGCCTCATTCTCTCACCTCCCACTTCTCATCATCATCGCGCAGCATCCAACAATTTGCTATTACAGTTATACTCATCAGCATCATTCGTGGGGTATTTTGCCATGCGTCGCAGCAGGCAATCCAATTTTATCTCTTTACATTTTGATTTCGACCAAGAAAGAGATATATATATGTATAAACATATATATAGAAGGGGAGAGAGGGGGCGAAAGATAGCGTATGTTTCCTGGAACTGCTATCGACCCGATGTTCAGCTACGTCGCATTCTAATTGGATTTCTGTTCGTGGAAATGCAATGAATCTTCTGCTGCCTGCATTCACTAATACATTCATGGTAACGAATATTAAAGCGAGAACAGCTGCTCAGCAGAGATACAATCTTAACCGTTTGCTTTCCTTAACGGTAATAGCATAACATATAAGTATTAACAGTGGAGCTCTTAACAGTGTAAGTTGAGTTGATATTTATGTTGGCGAATCTGTGGAAAATCTTACTGTTCTGCAAAGCTAACATCCAATTACTAAGTTAACATAATGAATGGACTTTATATATATATTAGCAGTCGACTGTTGAAGTTGATTAACAGCAGCAGCTTTGACAATGATGTTAACAAGAAACTGTTAATAATTCACTATGTGAACTGTTAGTCTGTCCATCTCCAGTTAATTCTAACTTTACAGCTCTTTTACAGGGTAACTGCCCGCTGTGCCATTTTCATTTGGAGGTTTTATAACTTGATGTTTTGTTATTATGAAGATTTTTGCGCTTTCCGTTGGCCCAACTTGGCATATGTGGAAAATTGTTGCAAACAAATCATTTGCATGCGCGCCAATCTCAACGTTGGCTTGTGTGTGTGTGTGCGTGTGGGTTGACAGAAATAAGTTCATCATGTTATAAATTATTACAGTCTGTTTTGTATGCACACTCACAAGAGAAAATTAGATTCTTGTCGCTGCGTTACTTTCTCGGCGCACTCCCTCTTTTCTCTCTCTCTCTCTCTCTCTCTCTCTCTCAAATTCTCTGTTTCTGTCACACACACGAGTCATCTCCATTTGATTCATATGAAGTTGGCGCTTAATTAAATTTTAATGACAATGTACACAACACTATATCATGCCACAAATCCCGATGGATTTTAGCTGGCAGCGCCAAATTGAGATAATAAAATGCCGCATGGACACGCACAATATATTGGAGGACCGGCCAAAAAGCGAGGACTAGGGCCAAGAGCACAGCAGCAGTCGATGTGAGGTAAGAGCCTTGCCTCCCATGCCAAAAGAAATGATGGCCAAAGTCTTTGGCTTTGCAGTCCTGCAGCAAATCTCACTTAAGGCGCATGGGGCGTATGCGTTACGCAATTAGTTGAAGCTCATTCGAGAGCAAGCTGGGAGGGGAGCGCGGGGACAGGGGCTGGTATACTAAATGACAAAAGGATAAAAGGCATTTGCCGAAAAATAAATTAGACAGCAGCGCAAGCTGCCTAGGCGGAGGGGGACAAGCATGGGGGCGGGGATGTCTTGTACATAAGCCAAAGCGTAAGTGCCAATTAAAAAGCCAACAAAAAACGGAAGAAGAAGAAAACGCATAAAACAGGACAAACAAAAAAAAAAAAAAAAACGCGAAAGAAGCGGACATAAGTAAATGATAATGAAAGGGCATGCTAAATAAGAGCAGACAGACACCACCCCACAGGCCATAAAATTGAGCAAGGACAAGAATTAGGGGACACACTTAGAAACACGCACACACACAGCGGCATACACACACCCATAAATCGCCTCATTTAATATACTGAAAGACGTATTCAAAGCTCTTGAGGAAAAAAAAAACGATTTCGATGTGCATTTCAATCTTGAGGAAACCCTATTCATTAATTCAATTTCTTTAAGTAACTTAACAAAGTTTGACTCTTTTTTAAATTTTGTTAGAAATTTTGGTTTTGTTAAGATTTGTATTTTGCTTTTCCTCATTTTTTTTTTTTTTTTTTTTTGCCTTTACTAACTTTGCAAAGCTAATTTTTATAGCATTAGCTTGGCCTTGAATATGAGACATTTCCAAGCTACTTAATGAGTGTGTAAATTATTATCATAGTCAAAAATGACAGTGAATATCTATAAGAAAATAAATTAAGGAATAGATAATGAAAAGAGACCAGAAAAAAAATCTTAATTCAATATTATATCTCATATCTATATTCATATCTCACCTAGATATATATCTCTGCATTAAACAAGTACTACAATTAGTAATACATTCAAAACACGATTTCCTGCCTAATGAATCAGATCTAATATGGCCTAAATAAGTAGCTCGACTAAAATATTACAATTCATTAATTTTGTCATCTTCTAAAAGCTGCTGCAGCTTGCAGAAAGCTGCCACACACTGACACAGCTCTATAAGTGTTAAGCCACGCCCCGTCTCAGTTACGCCCGTTGCATGGAAATATGAAAAACAAAGAAAATTGAAAGCAAATGTGTAGCATACTTAGCAGCGCGCTTCGACGAGCAAAGTGGCATTGAAATAACAATAGCAATAACAATATTGTTGAAGAGAACAATAAGAAAGCGGCAAGAGGAAGAGCGTTCGGGTGGGGTGTGCTCAACGAGCATATACCCTGTATGCACTGGGATGGGACCATAATGAATGTAAGAAGCTCGTTTTTTCTTTGTTTGACTTGAATATTCCCATTTACCCAGCAGATACTCGGGCATATATTTCACATCTAAAGTTTCTGATCTTCAAAAGCCTAAAATATAATATAACTTAATCAAGGATAAAAAGATAAGTCAGACGAAGAGTTATAGAGGTAAAGTCAGCTAAGGAGAGTAGATTATTTCTCTTTCTTTTTGTGTGCGTGTGAGGAGGATAACCGATAAGGCCGCTCTCAAGAACCACCTACAGGGTATATTAAGAAAACAATGTAACAAAAACTGCAAAATGCTGGCCAAGCTTGTACCAGAACTGGCACTGGGTCCATTGCTGAGACACGAGCGGGGCGGTGTACTCATTCCATTCCAAGGCAAAATGTAAATGACGCCATAATTGCAACCATCAAATGAGGCAACAGCAGTAGGAGCAGCGACACCAAAAGCAACCGCAAAAGAAATCAAATGAGACGAAAGAAAAGAAAAGAACAGCAGGTCGAAGTCCCAGAGCCCTACGCCAGCCATCCTCTGTCATCCCTCTGCCACACAGTCAAAATGCGTGCAACTAAGCGTTGCAAATCGAAGCCGCATTCATGAAACTGGCCCCATAACCATTTCATAGGTCTGCCGTTTCCTCCCATTTTACTCGCTCTGCCACAGCCCTTTTTTCGGGTTTCTTTTTCTGCCACACTTGCCAATTGCCACTTTCCTCAGCCCCGCCTCTTACCGTCAGCCTTGCTTTGATTGTCGGCCCAAGTCAATTGCAGCCCACAGCAGCAGCCGCCCCAAAAAGTATGCTACGCATATTTAATTTTATGATTTCTTTTGCGCTAGCTGAAGGCGAGCAATTCGAATACGCTTAAAGAAATTCTATATATAGTGAAGTGAGAGAGAAAGATATGGACAAAGTTGTAAGTGGAGAAGAAACCAATTGCAAGTAGACTGGGAAAGGCTCTCACTGAATATTAGATATAGATATAGATATAGATTAGATAGTGATAGAGTAAGATATAGAATAGATAGATATAGAAAGAATAGAATAGATATAGAATAGAATAGAGATAGAAACCATATGAATAGATATGATATAGATATAGATATAGATATAGATATAGAATGAATATTAGATATAGATATAGATATAGATATAGATATAGATATAGATATAGATATAGATATAGCTAGATATCTAGATATAGATCTAGATCGCTATAGCTATAGATATCTCTAGATATCTCGCTCTCGCTCTAGCTCTCGCTCTCTCTCGCTCTAGCTCTCGATCGCTATATCGCTCTATCTCGCTATAGCTATCGCTCTCGATATAGCTCTCGCTCTATAGATATAGATATAGATATAGCTATAGATATAGATATATAGATAGCTCTCGCTATAGCTCTCGCTCTCGATAGCTATCGCTATAGCTATCGCTCTCGCTCTCGCTCTCGCTCTCGCTCTATATAGCTCTCGCTCTCGCTCTCGCTATCTCGCTCTCGCTCTCGCTCATATAGCTCGCTCTCGATCTCGCTCATAGATATAGATCTATATATAGATATAGATATACATGGATTTTTGCCCTGACTTCAAGCTCATGTCAACCTGAGCTCTGTTTTTTTCGATATATAAATATACATGGATTTTTTGATCAACTTTGCCCTGACTTCAAGCTCATGTCAAGCTCACCTCGGTTTTTTTTCGAGAATAGAAACAAACAAATCTCATTTTAGCATTCGAATAGAACACAACTTTGCAATCCTCTACATTTAGCAAAAAAGATTAAATAGTCAAGTGCAAACAAAATTCGATCCAAATAATTTTCATAATTCTATTCAAGGACATTTTATTTATAGATTCTTAAATTCGTTCATATAGAAGCTTGGGGAGCAGCATGTCGCACCGCACACAGGAGGAACTGCAGCGGCAGCTGGTCAAGCTTGGCTGGACTATTGGCCAGAAGGAGCAGCAACTATATCAAAATATGCCGGGCGAGGTAATACCCCTACGCCAACTGGCCACGTTCACACTGCGGGAGCAGTCCCCGGGCAATGCGAGCCAACAGAGCGGAGCCAAGCCTTCGGCTCCGTCGTCAGCTAAATCAACCGATCTCCACAAATCGAAGCAATAGAACGCGCCCCAGATGGGGACTTGCACTGATAGCATACAACAAATTATTACACATTTCGAATCAACACAATTTTGGACACCAAATCAAGCATATATACTAATTGATATATATACAGTACAATCACTTCTTGTGAAATGAATTCATTCTTCAATAAGATAAGGAAATTATTGCAAATTTTAATAAATGATTTTTGATCTTAGAGTTTTCTAGATTAATGATCTAAGTATTTGCAGATGTATGAAATATTATATATTCACTTATGCAATATGAGAGAAAAGTGAAAGCTTTTGGGCAACAGAATTCGTTCAACTTTTCTTTTTAAGGAATCTCATTTAACTATGTAATATCAATTTAAAGCTATGCAGCTGAAATATGCTTGAGGAATTCAGATAGCTCCATATAGAACTACTAAGGAAATTCATCTAAGTCAAAACAATGGGAATTTCAACATGGCTGCAAAAGGAAAGGTCAGACAGTGCGTTTGCTGAGAAGCCTTAGCTGTGGACCTTGCGGTTTTTTCATTTCTGTTAATAGGTATATATTTATTTTATATATCTCGTTTTTTGGGGCCTTACGCTTGACCCAATCGTGCCGTGGCCGTGGCCCGGTCTAAGGGGCAGCTGGAACGAGGCTATGACTGTTTACTGTCTGCCTTTTATGCCTTTGTGCGCGGCTTTTGTGTCTGTCCCTTATATCGAGTTGAGCATTGTGCGAAAGGTTTGCGCGTTGTTTGTTTGCCGTCTTATCGCTTATCGCTTATCGCTGCCAGAAATTGATTTCTAAGCATGTATTTAAGCCGACAACAACCATTCAGCTCACTTTCCCTCTGCGTGTCTGTGTGTGGGTGGGTGTGTGCGTGTACCCATAATTATAAAGCCACTTTTGACTTTATGCCTTGTAATTTGTTTGCCCGTTTGCTGTCTGTGGAAGATGGGAACCTAATACATGTATGCAAATTAGAGGCCAAGTTCGCTGTGGATTCGATGGCATGTGGCAGCAGGAATGTGGCAAGTGGCATGTTTAGTTTACAACTTGATATGCATAACTCAAATAAACAAACACACAGAATCTACATACGCTCACGGACACAACCCGTTGGCCTTTAACACATCGTTTCGCATTGATGAATGACCCAAGTGTACAGTGCCGCGCAAAAGTTCCTATACATTGGCAAACCTGTGATTCAACAATGTAATAAATTATTGTTGGATTCAACTGCATTGCCAAAGTCTTTCCGAATTGAAGTATCGATAGTGAAATGACATCGTCAGAGTTTGAAAAGTGATTTCTGTTCCCAACTACTAGAATTGAGTGCTCCTTGAGTACTCTGTGAGTACTGTTTGAGTACTCTAATTAAAGAGCTCTTACATTGAGTACTTTTTTAATGTCAACAGAGTTAATGCCCATTGGTAGAAAGCGAACACTCGGAGTAGTTATGCATGCTCATTGCTTCTCTAACATTTAGATACATTTCTCAATTTTCTATCTATCGACTCGGTTGCTTAACTTTTCGCACGCACTGTAGCTTGGCTATATGTATGTCAAGTAAATAATTTCGTTGCGAATAAATTTAATATGTAAATATTTGGCTGGCACGCAATTTGTAAACATTTAGCAAATGTGATTTCAAATTGAAATTAAACTATTGCCGCGGCATCCTCCAAATTTTAATTGTATATTCAAAAACAGAAACAGAAATTATAAACTCGCCTGCAATTTATTTGCTTTCTTTTAAAACTTTGCTTACAGCTGAAATGTGTATATGCATCTGTAATAATCTGTGTATATCTATCAGACGGTATCTTTGGCTGTATACATGGGCTCTTATGTTGCAATATCTTGATATATCTGGATAATTGTATATTTGGATCCTAGCATCTGTGTATCGCTGTATCACTGTATCGTTAGTCTAAGTATCCTAGTATCTAAGTATCTCAGTATATTGGTATCTTTGCATCTTAGTATCGTAGTATCTCAGTATCTTAGTATCTGCATATTAGTATCTTAGTATCTTATTATCTTTACTAAGTATCTTAATATCTTAGTAGCTTAGAATCTTAGTATCGTAGTATCTCAGGATCTTAGTATCTGCATTTTAGTATCTTAGAATCTTAGTATCGTAGTATCTCAGTATCTTAGTATCTGCATTTGAGTATCTTAGTATCTTAATATCTATATATCTTAGTATCTGTATTTTAGTATCTTAGAATCTTATTATCTTTACTAAGTAGCTTAGAATCTTAGTATCATAGTATGTCAGGATCTTAGTATCTGTATTTTAGTATCCTAGTATCTTACTATCTGTATTTTAGAATCTTAGTATCTTATTATCTTTACTAAGTATCTTAATATCTTTGTATCTTTGTATCTTTATATATCTCAGACTGTATCTTTTCCTGTATGTATGGGTTTTTATATTGCAATATATTGTATCATAGTATCTTAGTATCTTTGTATCTCAGTATCATAGTATCTTTGTATCATTGTATCTCTGTATTTTTATATCTTTGTTTCTGAGTATCTTTGTACCGTTACATAATTGTATCTTTAGCTCTCATTGCATCTCTGAGTTTCTGTAGCTTTGTAAATTCGGTATATCCTTGTAATTTTGCATCTTGACAACATTGTATCATTATATCTTTGTAACTTTCTATCTCTCTTTGCAAATATGAACCTACATCTGCATCTGAATCAGTTCTAGTTGAAATGAGTTTTTCATTTGGCAAATGCACGCCAAACTTTGAAGTGTTTCTTTCATCACACCGATGCAGTGTCTCTGTGTGTGTGTGTGTGTGAATTGAGGAAAAGCTGCAATTACTTTAGTAGATGGAAATGGAAGCCCGAGCTAACATTGAACAAAAACTTTAAAACTAGAAGAGCTACCTAAAAGCGAGTTAAGCACCGAAAGTAATTAAGAAAACCAAACAAGTGAACATGGAGAATAATCTGCATGTTGTTACAACAATTTGAAAAATACATGTTCTGCAGTTGAGTTTCAGTTGAGCATTGAGAACGAATTGATTGAAGCAATTTAGAATTGCGATAGTTAAATTTATGTATGAGAATATGAAGAGAATAAAGCGCCATTCGAGTGAACTGGGTATCGAGCAGAATGTCAGCGGCGATAAAGGACTAGAAAGCATTGCTAACTGGGAAGCCGCATAATCAATGACGCACTGACCATGGACTATGACAAACAACTGGGGGAGGACAAGTGACATTGAATGACACAATGGAACACAGTTGGACACAATTATAAATATAACCAGATAAACGAAGGGCAGTGAGAACAATGCACAGATATCAGTCAGGGGAACTGACCATGGCTAAAAATACATTTGAATCGCATTTCGATAAACCAAATTTAAGCTGAATATAGTCTTATGATTTAATTTTATCAGATCAATCGAAATCGAATCTAGCTCTCGACTCGATATGCCCCAGGTCGAATAACAGCATGAGCATGAACATTCTTGTCGCCTCGTTCAGCTCGCTGGACATAGTTGTCAGCTTTGCTGACAGCACACAAACACTCATACACTCACACAGGAGTAGACAGCATGTAGAATGTAATGAAACCCTGGCCCTTACATTTGGGCCATCTATTACAAGTCAGAGAGGAGCGCCAACGAGTGGACTTTGAGTTTCCTCTTGTGTCTGCCTTCTGTTGTCTGTTGACCAAATGCGAACTGGCAAACAATGCATTTTGTTGGCCTGCCCCAAAGGCACTAATTATGGCAGGAGGTAGCGGCAGAGACGGTGTGAGGTAGATAAGGGCAAGACTGAGAAATAGAGGAAGAGAGAGAGAGAGACAGCTAGAGGTATGCTGCTCAGCAGCAACCGAAATTTAGTTTTCGTTCACATTTCTGTTGACTGAAATGCTCCAAAAGTGGGGAACTACTATTCCGAGAACTAGCTCTTTTGCCATTCTGTGAGTTGCGAGCTGAGGCGCGGCAAATTTTCGTTTGGGTAATTATGCATTGAGCCGCTTGCCAAATTAATCCCCAACTGAAGGGTTCCCCAGAGCAAAAACAGCGCTCCAGTCAGATGCGGAAGGGAGATAGGTGAAGCATAACTAAAATTAATTCTGTTATAGCTTATTCCCATTTAAAAGCTGATGAGCAATGGAGGCATAACGAGTAGAAGTCATAGAGAATTTATGTTGGTGGAAACTGTTATATAGTTATATATACATATATATCAGATCTATCGATATCGATAGCTAGAAAGAAATGCCATGTAATAGTTAGACATGAATTGAAAGTTTGAATTGAATTGAAATTGTTCCCTCCCCTAGCAAGAAGGGCTATGTATCTATTTGAAATAGTTGAATATGAGTTGAAAGTTAAAATTCAATTGAAATCCGTCAAAAATCCATCGATCATACTCTTTCTATAGCCAATATCGATATTTATCGATTTATCTAAGAAATCGAATATATAAATAACTAATAATAAAAATCTTTTTGTGTTTGGGAATGCTTAATTCTTGAACAAAATATATATAATGATGCATATTAATATAAATACAGAAGATATGAACATACATATGTATATCTCTGGGATGGCCAAGCTGTTGCAGCTGTTACGCATGGCTATTGCCTGCAGGGTATTTTAGCTACTGTTTGTCTGCTGTTACTTCGAGCACTTTCTGTTTTGGTTTTTGTTTGACGTGTCCTTGCGGTCGGCTCAATAGAAACTAGGCGCGGCGACGACGTCGACGTCGGCAACTACAACAATTTGGCCAGGTTAACAGGTAGTTAACTCTTTTGGCCCGGCTACCTGCCTCGAGGCGCTCATTAAAAACTGTCGCCAACTCGTTGTCTCTAATGTCCTGTGTGTCTGCGCGGGTGTGCGTGTGTTTGTGGGCGTGACCAGTGCTAAGACTCATGTTTGTCGTGTTAGCTGTAGGCGTGGCTGTTGTTGTTGTCCTTCGCCGCATGCTGTGACAATGTGCGAACATGCCTCGCAGCAAACTGGAACTAGAGGGTGGGGAGCAGGCTGCAAGACGTGTGACTGCATGGTGGGCGTGGCTGTGTATGCAAGTGGGCGCAGTTGCAGAGATTAAGTCGCTTCTGGTCACACATTTTGCACCAAATGCGTTTTTAATTATGATTTGTAGTTTGGCTCGTGACACGACAGCGAAAGCAAAAATGCTAAGTGCTTACCTACCGAATTGGGCTTAGGTTTCTATTCGAGAGGTGAGAAGTATTTTATGGGAGCATCTTTAGTCGTATATGCACACATTATATTCTACTTAAGTATATACTCGTTGAACGGGCGTGGCTATTCACTATTCATATATACAATAATAGAGTTTCTGCTTGAATAAAAATTATATACAATCTAACCTGCCTCTAAAACTATGTATTCGACCATACTCCATTGTGTAAAAAATTTTGTCAACATTATCAATAGTCATAGCTGTACATACAAGTTGAAAATCGATAACTATCGATAGATCGAATCAGTTTCTGAATCAAGCTACTTTTTAAATAACTTTCTATATGCATCGCCTGCTTTCAGCGTAGATAAAATTGTTGCGTATCGAAAGCAATATAATGATTACTAAAATCGATATATATCGCTATTTAAAGTGAATTATTTACTGAAGATACTGCTAACAATATTATTCTGGCTCTTCTCCAATGCTTCGGATATAGCCTAACAACAGAGAAACCCCTACTGATTAGCTCTTACATGGTACAAACATCGATAAATATCGTTCTTAATGCCTTTATTCGAATTTATGCTATTATCTAATGTTCCACACTCACAGTGTACATGTTAAATACCCAAAATGCATCCAATTACTTGACTATTAATTATATCAGAGAATCCCCACAATCGAATCCATCAACATGTGTTAGCAATGCAAACATTAGGGCAGCAGCTAAGCTATCAAATCCACTTAGTAAACATATCGCTTTAATGCCGATTGTCAGATATTCAGGTGTTCATATTTGGCAATTTCACCTGGAAATCGCTGTGTGCTGCGAGCGATGTTTGTGCTGTTGTCAGAGCTCTGTTTTATGGGGCATCTGAAAGTGCACTAAGAATGCTCAGCAGCTTCAGCTTGGTTTATTGAATTAATTCCAACATGTCATGCAGTGCACACACACAGATGTAGGCGTGTGTGTGTTTGTGTAGCTGTGTCATGGAGTTGTCAGCCTTTATCTATGGAAATACTGGCTGGCATTTTACAATTCAATTTGCAGCAGCAACTAAGCCGACAGCACAGGCAACAAAAGTAACAACAAAGACATTGAAAAAAGCAAGATTTCATGAGATATACAATAACAACAAATACAACAACAGCACAAACAACAACAGATAGAAAGGCTAAGAATGTTCTTGGGGCTAATGAAATTAAAACGCGTGAACAGATTTTTAGCACAGCGACAAGAAAAATACTAAACAGAAAAGTAAAGCCAAACCCAGACGGTGAAGAGAGTGCGGAGAGAGTGGCGAAGGAGAAGGCGGTGGAGAAATGCTAAGAATGTGCACTTAAAGTAATTAAGCGGACGCAAGGACCAAACGAGAAATATTGGTGAATGTGAGTGGGAAAAATGTGCAGAACTTCAAGAAAAATGTGCACAGAGTGGAGAGATGGGAGATGGTGAGCGGGGAGCGGGCAGCAGACAGGGGGAGCTGGGAGCCGGAAGCAGCGATTGGAGTAGTTAAGCATGCGTGAGGAAAGCGTGTAAATGGCTTTTTCGACTAGCCAAATATGAAGAGCGAGACAGACAGAGAAAGAGAGAGACAGCCAGCGGGAAAGGGAGAGCGAACAAAGCTGCTAAAGTGAAAATAGATTAATTAAATAATAGTTAGTTGAATGAAAATAGCTAAAGAGATGTTTGAACTTAAAGCTGCTTGAAGTGCTTAAGCAGTTATGCAAAGAGCTACTTCACAAGGAGGCTGGATGAGGCTTTGTGGGGCATGCTCAACGGCCAGATACCCTAGGGATTGAGGTCACCTATATAGGAAATGCCCAGCAAAGTCATCTAGGAACAAGGCTGTATTTAAATTTTCTCTATGAGTTTTAATTTGTATTTATGTATATCTTTATGTCTAAGTTACCAAAATTAGTTTATTTATTAAATTTCAATGTATTCAGTGTTGGAAAATATATGAATATGATATATGAAAATCTTTACATGTCAAATTTAAATCTTTTCTGATTCAAACTTGCCTAATAAGCCAATGCTGAACTGATCGATCTTGGTCTTACTTTAATTAAAATTGTATATTCTATAGATCTTAATTAAAATTTTTTTTTTTAGAAATTTTGAGAGCAGAGAGGTATGCAAATATGGGTATGCGATAAGATCAAGTATATATAAAAGTATATATGTTATCTATACATATATTGTATGTATGTATATTCATATATCAGACTACTATATTTAACTTCGGGTATATATATGACTCTGCATATGCTCTACTTTGATTCGATCACATACCTGACAACAGCTACAGCAAACTGTCACTAATAATATCGATGTATCTATTGTGAAGTCTCTCAATAACAAAATCGAACTACCTCTAACTAATCAATGTATTCCCTCTTCGAGCACAGCTCTTCAATATCATGTTCGCAGGTAGAGATTCACTCAGTTGTAGCCCCTTAGGAGCAAAAGGGTTAATCGTATGTGTTTTAACATAAATGAAATGAATTTATGTACTGACAACAATAAAAATATTAAACGCAAATTCCAAATGGAGAGCTTCAAACGCGTGCGAAAAAAGTGTGGGGAGGGGGGCGAGGCGTGGGAGGCCCCTCTGCAAAACAAAAAAGGGCCAGAGGAAGGAAGCAAGCAAAAGTTCGTGCTTCATGCTTTACAATTCTCATTTTAATTCTCATTCTCATTCTCGTTCGCATTTTCATTTCCATTTTCATTTTCATTTACAGGTTTTTATTTTTGCTTCCAATTTTAATGCGTGTTTTATGATATTTTTGTTGGGCACAAATGAAATGCACGAAATGTTCGCATTTTACAACACTGCAAAGATGTATCAGAAGCGAAGACAAAAACAAAAGCCGTCGGCATGGCATGCCATGTGAGTGTGTGTGTGTGTGTGTGTGTGTGTGCGTGTGCAAAAATTCATGCTGTTTTAGCCGCAGGCGAAGCATTCAGAGAGGGCCAAAACTGTACTAAGGGGGAGGGGACGGGGTCAGAAAGCTAAAAGAAAATAAATACGTTACGGGATTTCAATCAAATTCATACAAAAAATGAAAAACGAGCAAAAAATAAAAAACTAAAAACTGAAATTTAAACTAGAAACAAATGTAGATAAAATTGTTCAACAAAAACGAATTGAATTTCAATTGCAATGAAAATATCGGATTTCTCCTCACTACTCAGCCATAAAACGCCAAAGTATTTCAATCAAAAATCTGTTAAATCAACGAAATAAATTCCGTAATAAAATTTTCACCGAATTCTCGTTATCGATTTGAGATAATATATCAAAATTATTATATTTCAAAGTTGGCCAGCAATCAGCGAGAGAGACGCTTGTACGCCTGATTCATATGTCGGTATAAGTTTGGATCAGGGACAAACGAGCAAACCAAATCGTTCTACACTGAGAATGAAAATGAAAGTGTCGTAGCTTAGATACCCTTGGAATCACGTTGAGTTATTATGCGTCGGGCTAAGAGCTCAATTGGGATTAGGTATACAGTGGTATACAATCCATTGTACTATACTTATTTGTAATTGAGTTATGAACCCGACATATATCACATAATATATAAAAAAACATGCTCGTTTAGTAAAAAAAATATAATTCGAAATCAAGAAGCCTCAGATTGATGAAACTTTTACGGAGAATCGCACCAGGAATATGGGAAACTGTCGATCAAAAATCTGGCTAGAGTGATAGAAAATGATATAGAAAGTGACATGGGTTACTTGAGCTATATGATCTCGACTTAAGAATGAACTTCTAATGTTCTCTAAACAACATTAACAAACAGATGAAACCAAAATTCATCAACAACCAAATTACGTCAAGAGAGCATTAGGCAAGTACTTCTGCCCCAGCCTGTACATAATATATGGTATCTCGAAGCAACCCATACAAAACTGCATATATGTACAATAGACAGATAGATGCACTAGATATAGTTTAAATATATATATATAATTATCTTTGTCTATATATCTATGTACATATCGGCTATGCCAGGTGCTACAAGTCACATGGCAAAATGTATATACTTCGCCTTTAGAAAGAGGTACAAAAATAAAAAATGTATTTTCTGCGGCTTTTGTTATGGAATGAAAAAAAAAAAAAAAATGAGACGTGCACATACTATACACCATATACATATATATTAAAAAAAGAAGTACAACAACAAACAAACAAAATAAAGCCGACATGTATCATGTGCATATGCGTCCTTTTGCCTGCTGTGTGGGCGTGGCATGGGGCATTGGATTGGGGTACAAGCGATACAGAGTTGACAAATTTGGAAAAATTACAACTGCGACAGGCTGGCGAGGCTGGCGCACAATTGCAATGATAATAGCGCTGATGATGATGATAATGAATGTTGTAAGGGAAACGATGATGAACATGATTAAGCAAGATGCTAAAAGCGCTCGAACATTTTTAGCAAGAGCAGCGCGAAATTGTTGTTTATCGTTTATTTGTACACAACAGGCCGCGACAGAGGGAGGGGCGGGCACGGGTGTAGGCAGCTCGCGAATGTTTACAAATACACAATCCCTGACAGAGAACACCGCCCCATCCCACCAGGCAGCCCCTTTGGAACAGCGCTTGGCGGGTTTGATTGATTTTTGCGGTTCTAATGTACAATTTTAATATTTGGCCAAAACATTTGTACATTTCATTCCATAAATGTGAGTTTATTGCCATCTGCCGCGGCATTCACCCCACCATTCATTCACACTCACTTATGCCTCGCTCTTCCATTTTCTTTAATTTTCTTTAATTTTTTTTTTTTTTTTTTTTTTTTTTTTGCTGCCCACACAAATTCTTTGGGCGTGCACACGTTGCGTATACTTAATAGTTTTTTTTTTAAGTTTTCTAGTGGCTTTAGTGTTGTTAGAATAGCACTCGATGGCTATAGAAGAATTATATTTTGGAATTAAACGCAGTTTCCGAGCCTTCAGCTTTTGTCAGCTAGCTGCGATTTAACTGAAATATATCCAAGGGCAGCTGAAATCCCCATGGATTGTATCTGAGGTGCTTGTCTTGGATGTTTGTAAGAGAATTTAGATCAAACCTTATATGAGTTGGGAGAAGAAGAAGAATCATGGACATATACTACCTATCCATTATACTTTAGCTTCCATTAGCAATACTTATGTCTGTTTTTCTCCATTTTAACATAGGTCTTCTGGCTTTATTTAACTAAGAGATAGGTATTGATTACTATAAGCATGCCTATAAGATACACAGTTAAATTTGTATATCTTTAACTACTATGTCATATACATACATATAAAGTTAATATATTTTGAGATGACATTTAAAAATACCAGGATGTGAAATAAGCTTCATTCTACACTCGAGCGGCGGCTAAGCTTCTGAAAAGCTCTCACTTAAGCAAAACACACAGCATATACACAATACACAGGCCACCTTCCTCAGGCGTCTCAGCTGATGCTGTACATACGCAGCCCTGAACAAGCACGAAATGCTAACGTGCCCTTGCTCGAAGACATTATAAGCAAACAAACAATCGACAGCATTTCACAATGAACTGTTCCCTCACTCGAACAACAGCCAGAAGACGCTGTCTGCAGACACAGAAGAAGAAGGCAACGAAAAAGAGGCCAACAACTCAAAAAGATATACCCATCATACTTATCCGATCTGAATTGAAATACTTTCTCGCCTTGAAACACTTCCCCACCCCACCGTCCTCTGCTTATAACTAAATAAATAGCTTAACTGTTAGCCATAATTCTCTAACTTCTGTTACTCCTTGCTGCTTCTTCTTTCTGCTGCCACATTCACGCAGCTGAACTCAATTTGCGGGCAGTGCCATTGTAGCATATCGGATCGGACCAACCGAGATAGACAGTCTATGCTTTTAGTGCGAAATGCTTTGAACGCTCTTTGGGGAGCTGTGGCACAGCTTACCTGGCTAACCCGATGCAACAACAAGGACAAAAACAACAACAGCGAAAAAAGCCCATTATTTTATGTTTAGAAATAGAGACACAAAGACGAGTTACAAATCAAAGGCAGCGAAAAATAACAGACTGAGTAACCGCGTGTGGGAGCGCGTTACCTATCTTAACTGGCTTAGGGCCACTGTCACACGAAGGGCCAAAAAGCCCCAACAGCAGCCCAGACAAGACAAGACAAGAGACAACAGCAACAGCAACAGCAACAACATAACAAAAGGCACAAAACGAAAAAACTGTAAGAGTTAGAGCTAAAGGAAGTGCGTGCGGGAGGGAAAAAGAATCTGTTATCAGGTACACGGTGCGAAATAATTGATAAGGAATGAGAAATTGGCATACGGGAATGACCGTTAAAGGAATGATAATTGAGCTATTAAAGACGACATCGAAGAAGGAGCTGTTATTCAGCAAACCAAGACACAATATTGATA
Organism: Drosophila arizonae; assembly: GCF_054131065.1. Classification (NCBI taxonomy): domain Eukaryota; kingdom Metazoa; phylum Arthropoda; class Insecta; order Diptera; family Drosophilidae; genus Drosophila; species Drosophila arizonae. Next base: position 9,298,314 of record NC_142927.1, on the reverse strand, counting down.
TACAATGGATATTACTTTGTGGATCACGACATATATAAACCTTAAATAAATGACAAGAGTTGTGAGACTTCCTGAACAGAGCTCTTAAAGTTACCGAAATTTTTTTTATTTATTATATTTTCAATTACCGTAGAATTCAATTATAAAGACTCCGCTCATATCGACCGTACGACGAAAATTCTGGTTCCCAGACAAACTTATGTATATGAGTAAACTTAAATGCTTATAGCGTCTTCTGGATATTCCTTGAGCGTCGTTAGAATCGGATACTACTACTAGTATAAGAACAAATCCCTAAAGCTAAGCTTTACTTCGGTAGTTTAGCTCGAATCGAACTGAGAGTACCTATAGCTCAGGGATAGCTAGTTAGTTTTGGTATATTTTATCCTTTTTTATTTTTAAAACTTTAATACATTAAGTTAGATATTTTAGTCAAGTTTAAAAAAGATAAAAAGAGCCGTAGCTGGGATATCAGTTCTTCGAAGGGGCTAGGGTATATCCTAGTCGAACAGTCGCGACTAGAGCTTTATTAATGGTTCAGTCTAGCTTTGGCTCTGCTCTTGAATCTGGCTTGGGCTACGTCAGAGCGTACGATTGTCCAATTCCAATTCCGTAATATAAAACAATTATTATGAATACATTTTAGAAATCTTATTCTCAAATATGTCTGATAAAAATAAAGAGAAAATAAAATTCGACTTTTGACTTAGAAATCATTTTTTCTTTTTTTTTTTCAAATTTGTATGGCTAAAATTTTAAAGATAAACTGTTTTCTTTGCAACTTTAAATTAAATATAGCTATAAACAATTGTCAGTGTATCCGTGCCTGTGTGGCTCAGTCTCCGGCCTTTTACTCTGTCTGTAACTCAGTTTTGACCCTCGCGAGTTTCCGATGTTGTTGTTGTTGTTGTTGTTGTTGTTGCATCTGATTAGGCATCGCTCGATTTAACTGTCATTTGCAGGGGGCAGCCATGCTGGGAGACAGTTAGACAGGTAACTAACTGCAGCTAAGACGATTACGTTGACGTCTGCGTCAGAGAACTTGCACAACTCGCTCATCTCTCCCCAGATGCTGGCGCTTGGGTTGGCATTCGCATTGCCACAGCGCAATTTACATAAGCAGACCGACCAGAAGCCCTTCAACCGAGTGCCAAATATATTTGAAATAAAAAAAAAAAAATAAAAATAAAAATAAAATCAAAACAAAAAATAAATAAAAAATGTAATAAAAAATAAACAAAAGAAAACATTTCATGGCTGCGAGTCCTTTTTGTAATTCAAACAAAAAAAAAAAAAAAAAAAAAAAAAAAAAAAAAACAAAACAAAAATGCCTCACAATGAAATACATAAATCACACACATACATAATTAAGCTAACAAAATCTCAATAAAAGAAATCTTCTCACTTTGAAGCGAGCCGAGAGGGAGTGAAACAGATTAGAAGAAGGAGAGGTAGACACAAATTATTGATGCGAATGAATTCTTTCGACAATGCCCAAATACATTTACAGGGTATGTAGAGGCTTTGATTCGTTTACTCTAGCTTTTTCCGCTTTCAGCTAAAAATTGATTAATTTAGTTCCCAAGTGAACTAAAATTATAACACAAACAAAACAAATTCTGAATTGAATAAATGAATATGCAAAATGTGTCAGAGTTGTGGAGTGTACGACTAGCAAACACCCTATCTGAGAAAGTCAAAGTCTATAACCCATTTCCACTTAATTATGGATATATTATATAGAGCTAGAGCTCTCCAGTGGAATTAGGTGATTCATATAAGTTTCTCTTAAATGATATGCAGAGTTTACAGTCTAACTATTTTCACAATCTCAATTCAAATTGTTCATTCAGTCATCCCCGCGCGTGATCTGTGTCCAGGGTATATGACAGCATTAAATCTAGTTGCATTGCAAATTTATTGCTATTTGCTGAATGAAAGATAAATAAGCATTTTATCATCTCATTGCAGCTGGCCGTCCACCTCATGCAATAAATATTTATTGCATTTTCTAAATCGACAAATTTCTGTTGTTGCAGTTCAATAAAAATGCTGATTAATGCGCTGACAGTTCAATAAAAATGCTGATTAATGCGCTGACAGATTGTTTCGCGAATATATAATGACTTTACTGTTATTATTAACTGTCTTTGCATTTGTATATTTCCACACACTTTCTCTTAATCTCTCGTTTTTGGCTAGCTTTTCTCATCCTTCTTTTTAAGAGGGACTTCAGTGCTCTACAGCCTTGCATTGCTTTCTCTATCACTCGATCGTCTGTCTGACTTTTGCTCCTTACTTGCTCTTTCATTCAGACGATCTTTCAATCGCTTTATTCGATTTGCTCCTTCACAACTTTTTTTCCTCATATTCTGCACTTTTAATCAATTTATACTTCAATCTTCTTATGTCTTACATCTTGTATTAAATCTTTCGTTCCATGGTTTCTGTCTCTGTTTATCTTTATCTCTTTCGCGATCTCTCTCTTTCTCTCTCTCTATTTGTTTCTCTGTTTATCCCTGTCTGTCTCAGTATGTCTTTCCTAAATCGCTATATCTCTTTTTCTCTCTCTCTCTCTGTCTCTTTCTTTCTCGCCATCTTACTCACTCGCTCTGTATGTGACTCTCATCTTTGACTTTTTTCCTTCAGCTATTCTGTGTCTCATTCTCTTCCCACCTCTCTCTCTCTCTCTCTCTCTCTCTCTCTCTCTCTCTCTCTCTCTCTTGTGAATATTGTTTATTTTTTCTTCACAAATATCATTTCGAACTTTCCACAAAATGTGCAAAGCCAACACTTTCTCACGTCTGAAATACTTTGCCATAGCCCAAAAAACTAACTGCCAACAAAGTGCTGCAAAAGTTGTAAAGTTCTAACTATTTTCAACAGCAATGCAGAAGTTGAATGTAATTGCACGAATCGAAAGTCATTTGATGTCATAATCATCCAAGTTCCAAGACGCCACAGCCAATGGTCAATCAAAAGTCAGCTTATGCCCCATGCCGTGCTCTATGCTAAATCTCTGAAAAACTCTTGCACAAACTATCCAGCAGCAGAGTGAGACAGAGAGAGAGAGGGAGAGGGACGGGAAGAGGCGTTAGTTTGCGTTGTGGGAGGTGTCCAAGTGTTTTACAATAACAGAGCATCTGCAGCAACAACAACAACTAGAACAACAGCAGCGCACAAAGTTTCTTCACACTTTTCCGCAGATTATCTCTATATGTACTTTTATTCTTCTTTACTTTGCTTTTTTTTTCTTGTTTTTTGTGTTTGATCGCCTGTGCTCTTCTGTTGGTCTTTCTTGTTGCTGTTATTGTTTCTGCTTTCTGCTCCTATGCTCTGCTTGCAATATTTAAGTGGCGCATATTTGTTAAGTGTCAGGTTGACAGAGTTTAAAGCATTCATATTCATCTATGTCCATTTAGTTAGAGATTCTGATTGATTGCTATTTATTTATGCGAATAGATATGCATAGATATTTAGTATTTGCATTTTACTTCAAGATAAGACTAATATCCTCCAACATATAATCAAGTCAGTTTGCTGAGTTCATTATTAATAATATTTTAATTACACATATTTGCAAGACTTTCAGTCTAATGTTCCTTAGCTTTTTCAGTTTGACTTTGCAACTGATAGAAGCTCATCTTTAGCTCGAATGAAATCTAAATCAGACTGTAAAAGTCTTATAAAAAAAAACACACAGTTTTTCGAATTTTAAAAAATTAATAATTAATTAATAAATTATGAAAAAATATACATTTTAAATTAAAAAACAAAAATTAAAACAAACATCAACTGCTATTGCAAATAAAGTTAATTAAACTTCAAAGCTCGTTTATCCAATCATTTATCAATTTCATTACTGATCTGCGGATGAAAACAGAGTATGGCGCAGTCGGCTCTAATTAGTTGTCTCCGACTGTTTCACGCCTCACGTTTCTCTTCTTCCGCCGCGTGCACTTCTCAGCGGGAGGCCATGGGCCCTGCTGCACATAAAAACATACATACACGTATGCTTATGCTACCGATACGCACATACATGTATGCATACATGTATATGTACGTGCATATAAATATATATGCATGTATTCTTTTTATGTGCAAACATCTTGGCTGGGAAATTTTGCATATTAATAGCGTTTTCCTTATTATTTGCTCGCCTTATTTTTGCACATTAATGCAATTGGGGAAATGGGCAGAGCAACCGGAATTTATTTTAATATTCTTTTAAGTACCCGCCATAAGTGGCAGGCGATTCGGGCAGCTGTTGCTGTCAAACAAAAAATACAACAAGAAATCAAGCATACGCCGTGTTCGACTTACCGTGGGCAAACAGCCCCAGCCGCAGTAGGCAGTGCAGCCAATGTTGTTGCGAGCCGACAAGGGATTTGTAACGGTATTTGGGCCCGCTGCTGATACTGATCGATGCCATTGATAAGGATTTACATGTTGTGTTGCTGACGCGCAAAGTTGCAAGTGAAGGCACACACGCACATACACACACACACACACACACAGACAGCCACTCAGTCTGATAGCCACGTAAACAAAATTGACAACAAAAATAACAGTCTTTCACTGAATACGAAGTATTATCGCAATCGCATGAATTTTTCAAATGCGCTCTGCAATTAGAAACAAAATCACGAACGAATTGAAATGCGCGCCAAAATAACTGTTTACTGTGCCTGCACTGCCATCTGGTTCATCGCGTGCGCCGCTGTTGAACACTAGCATGCAACTGGCAGCAATGGGACACCCAATTAGCTTGGCGCGCTAACTCCAAGCACACACATACACACACACGAGCAGAGACAACAAGCGTACGCAGCTGACGCACGGTGCAAAAGTACACAGAAAATAGCTGAACATATGGCAGCACTGGCGATGTTAAGCACGTTTATGCGGCTATGTTATTTACGATGTGTGTATGAAACTGTGAAACTAACGCATTTAAACTCAATATAATTGTAGAGCACTAATTGATGTATATAATGGAAGCCAAAACTAAGCTGGCAAATTGAATGTAAGCTTGTTTTCAAAACTGCTTAGCCATTATTCGGTATGCAATAGCTATGCAGCAGCTTTTAGGCGTTGCAAAATATATCGTAAGCTGTTAACACAAATAATTATATCGTATAAACATGGCAGCTGTAAATCGCAAGCAGTGTACACTACAGGTGGCAACGCCATTTAACATTAACATTGTCAAACAGTTCCGTCATTGTTACTCCACAGTTGAGCACACATATTTTATTTACCATCCGTCGACTAGGCCACTGTTAAAAAGACACTCAATCGTGCAACTAGCCTTCGGTCTGCTTGCTGCATTCACTTTGCATTTTGCAGAGGCCATGCATACTTTGCTGACCAAAAACACTTGCCTGACTTGCCTGCATCGTTTTGACTCGGATGAGCTGTCGGCAGCTCAAGCCATTGATGCGGATTTATGGCATTCGCTGTTGCAGCATCTCGACTGGCAGGCAGATGAATTCAACATTGAATTTCTGCCCAAGCAGTTGTGCCGAGGCTGTCACCAGCAGCTCGTGAGCTTTCGTGAGTTTCAGGAGCGGGCAAATGCTTGCCGCCAAGATATCCTGTCCATGGTAATGCGATTAAAGAAGGAAATCGTCGAGGAACAACAAAATGCGGCATTTGAGGTTGTGTACGAGGAGGCTCTGGCTGAAGACCAGGAGAAGCAGGAGCGGGAGCCAAAGCCGCTGCTCGAGACAACAAGCCAGGAGGAGAACCAGGCTGACCCTATAGATGAGCTACCCAAAGAAGAGCTGGAGGCAGTGGTAGAGGAGATGCAACCCAATCAAAAAAAGCCGGAGATGCCCAGCACCAAACGACGCAGCAGAGGCTTAAAGAACAGTTTCAAGTGCAGCCAATGCGGTCACAACTTTGCCCACAATCTCACTTTGGACGCACACATTCGCAAGGTGCACGAGGGCAACAAACGCCCCTTCCAGTGCGATCGCTGCGACAAGGCATACAGCTTCATGAGCGGCCTCTACACACACATCAAGGAGATTCACAGCCCAAAGGAGCGCTCCTATCGCTGTGACCATCCCGGCTGCGATCGTGTCTACATCAGCTGCATAGCCATGCAGAAGCACAAGCGAATGAAGCATTCCGAATACGTTGCGGCCCCAGGCCGAAAGTATGTCTGCGAGCAATGTGGCGCAACGTTCAATCAGACAGCGAATCTCAAATATCATCGACGCACCAAGCATCCCACCGAGGATGAGGCGGCAGCCAATGCGCTAGCCAGCGAACAGTACTATTGTGATATTTGCCAGAAACATTTCCACTCCCGCTACACACTGAAATACCATACGATGCAACAGCACGGAGGCGGCAATTCAGACACCTCCCAGGATCAGCCAACACTCATGCACGAATGCAAGGTGTGCGGCCGGCGTGTGGCTAAGCGCTTCATGCTCATGCAGCACATGCTGATGCACAGCGCGGAGAAGCTGCCATGCGAGCATTGCGGCCGTCTCTTTGCCCGCAAATTCGAGCTGGAAGCCCACATTCGGGCGGTGCACCTGAAGTTGAGACCCTTCGGCTGCAGTTACTGCGGCGAATCGTTTGCATCAAGAAAGACCCAACGCCATCACGAGTACATTCACACCGGAGAGAAGCCCTATGTGTGCTCGACCTGTGGCCAGGCATTCCGGCAGCAGACGTGCCTTAAGAATCATGGCAGAGTGCATGAGAAGTCCAAGTGATTAATTCACATAAGTTCTCTCTTTAGTTGTATAGTACAGATAGAACAAGAAATATATTATATTTATATTTAAAGCTAACTATTAACTGTGCCGTGCTCCTTCTGTAGTTGTTGTTTCTCCTTCTCTATGTACACGGGCAAATCGTCCAGGGGCTTAAAGTACATATGCACTGCCTGTGAGCCGGCCATCATGGCCAGCATTGCGCTGCCCAAGAACTTCATGTATTGGCCCCACGAGACTCCGGCGGGCATGATTAAATCGATTCCTGTAGTTGATGCTGCTGCTGTTGCAATTGATCCTCCACGTAGTTTTTCGCCTGCCTGCGCTTGAAAGTGCGATCTACAAGGAGTTTTGTTTCATTAAGTCTTTACACATAGTCGAGGCTCGGAACTCACAGAAATTCGTCTCGCCCACAGTCCAGTTGATCATGGAGTACTCCAGCGCCGCGCCCAGAACAAAGAATATCGGCAGAAAGCGGTAGATGCCAAAGCGCTGCTTACCAGGCCAGCTGTCAAGCAGACGTTGCACAGATCTGCTATATAGAGTCATCCGGTATTTGAATTATATAAGCTGGCCGGTCCAATTATCTGACCAGGCGAATAGCTTTGTTTAGCTCTTCAAATTTATGTTGAAGTCAACGTAATTTATATAGTGTGTTCTGCATGCAGCTTACCAACTGATACTGTTAATTTAGTACAAATTTTTATACAAAATAAAGTAGAGCAACCCAAATACAGATGCCGAAAAGAGTTTCTGTTTTTGAACAGCTGTTTCAAATATTTATCAGCTGTTACGTGAAGCAAGCTCCTTTTTGCGTTAAGTTGCTCTTTTGAGCGTTCATGAAGGGTATGCTGCTTATGAATGTAAAATGTGGAAAATGTTAAGAAAATAGGATCACTGTTAAAGTCAAACATTTGTTATTTAACCAGTTTCAAGTCATGCAATGAAAATTACAAATTATTTTATTTATAAAGCGCATAGCTTTCACGCTTTTCGAATTGCGACATTATTTGAAGTTGCTTACGTGCACTGTTAGAGCCTAACAGCGTCTGTTATCTTTACGTTGTAATCTACGTTTGTTTAGTATTTCTACATTTACTCAACACGTAAACAGTTTTTTGAGTTTTTTTTTTGTTTGCAAAAAGCCAAGCGTTTGCTTAAACATATGCCGACATAGTTAACCGAGAGCAACAATAACAAAATATGATACACAGCCTGTTCATAGTTAATAACAGCGGGTAAGCTAGACAACAGATGTTGACAGTAAACTGAAAAATATGATAACTTCGATTTCACCCACAGCGAAGTCTTTTTGGAGAAGCATTGGCGTTCCGTTGTCTCTCGCTCCGTTTGCGAATACTTTCTCGATGCACAGCGCGCCGCTCCCTACGTTAGTGATGATTTGATTTCCCATGCCATTGACATTCAAATGATTTCTATTCTTGCTCCTGCAGGATGTGCCGCCCGTTATTGCCACGCCCCACTATTATCTGATCACTGTACAGCGGGATAGCGTGTCCTTGGTCGCTGCCTGCAAGCAGGAGGTGCCGCCTTTGTTTGTCATCGAATTTCTGCATCGTGTGGTGGACACCTTCCAGGACTATTTCAGCGATTGCTCCGAGTCTGTGATCAAGGATAACTATGTGGTTGTCTATGAGCTGCTCGACGAGATGCTTGACAATGGCTTCCCCCTGGCCACCGAGAGCAACATACTCAAGGAGCTGATTAAGCCACCGAACATATTAAGAACCATCGCGAATACAGTCACCGGCAAGAGCAAGTATGTCCACCTGTCCCAACTCATCCTTGATAAGGACTCTCTAATGGATTCTTTTTGTGGTTGCAGCGTCAGCACTATTTTGCCATCCGGTCAGCTGTCGGCCATACCCTGGCGCCGCAGCGGCGTGCGGTATACCAACAACGAGGCCTACTTTGATGTCATCGAGGAGGTGGATGCAATCATTGACAAATCCGGCTCAACGGTCTTCTCTGAGATACAGGGACACGTGGGTAGACAAAGACAGCATATATGGACGTGAAACTCTATAATTCTTCCCCTTGCAGATTGACTGTTGCATTAAGCTGTCGGGCATGCCGGACCTAACGCTCTCCTTTATGAATCCGCGTCTCTTTGACGATGTCTCATTTCATCCTTGCGTACGCTTCAAGCGCTGGGAGGCCGAGCGTCTGCTCTCCTTCATACCGCCCGACGGCAATTTCCGTCTAATGTCCTATCACATTAGCTCACAATCGGTTGTGGCTATACCCATCTATATACGGCACAATTTCTCAATAAAGACGGGCGAGCAGGGGCGTTTGGATCTCACAATCGGGCCACGCAACACACTCGGACGCACCGTGGACAAGGTGAAGCTGGAGCTAACGATGCCCAGGTGTGTGCTAAACTGCCTCCTAACACCCAATCAGGGCAAATACACATTCGATTCGGTGAGCAAAACGCTTGCCTGGGATGTCGGACGCATCGATGTGTCGAAGCTGCCCAACATACGAGGATCGGTAAGGACTATGAAGTTATATGGAAGTATATACATACATATATATATCTTCTCCTTTTTATCGCTTTCAGGTCTCATTAACACCTGGCACACCGAACATCGATGCCAATCCCTCCATCAATGTGCAATTCCAAATCTCTCAGCTCGCTGTATCCGGTTTGAAGGTGAATCGATTGGACATGTACGGCGAGAAATACAAGCCCTTCAAGGGCGTCAAATACTTAACCAAAGCGGGCAAATTCCAGGTGCGCATGTAGCTGCACGCTCCACATGCCACACATGCCACGCCCAGCCCACACGCCCCTTCTACTCAGCTTTAATTAAGTGTAAAACAAATCGAAGGAAACTCAAATGTTCCACACATGTTAATTATAATTGCGCTGCTCTTTCTAGTTTTTTTGTTTTTTTTTTTTTTTTTGCTATGCCATCATAACAGAATAGAGAAAAAGATCATGAAAAAGAATAGGAAAAGAATAGGAAAAGCCCGCGTGTTTATTGTATTCATCCCAATTCGTGCTATTCTCTGTGCAAGCTTTATTTTACAATCTCTCTCTGTACTTGAGCAGCCCAAGCGAAACTATCCTATACAGCTCATTAGAGGGTATATTAATGCTAAAAATAAGAAGCTAAAGTGCATTGTATTAAACATTATTTTATCATTCTTTTTTAAACTAAGTTCTCGATAAGCCCTTTGTTTTTTTTTTTTCTTCTTTTTTTTTTTTTTAAATATCATTCCTTTGCTTGCCTTATAAATAAAAATATTTGACTATTATGTGTACACTTATAGCAAGCGTCAATGAATAAAGATGTTCCGTGAAATTTATATATTTATATACATATGTATATACTTCAAGATATTTCAACAAAACTTGACAATCAAAGGGTTCAATTTTCATAAATAAATATATACATGAATCTGATGTCTAATATATATATATATGTATATATACTTAAGATATTAAAATCTTAAGTTCGAAGATGAAAAATATGATTACATATATATATTTATTTATTTAATTTATCTGATAGTCGGATCAGATTTCCATATAACATATTATTTCTATATAACACATTGCTATGAAGTTGATGTTGAACTTGGGCGCATTCTCCAACACTGTCGAACAAACACAGACAAACTATTCAAGATAATAAATAAAATATATGACAAATTACAGGGTATCTGCCAATTGGTTACTTCATTCTCAATTGCTATCTACGACTGCGTTGGCTTTTATAAATGTCAAAGCGAATGCAGCTGAAAAATGTTTTATGCTAACTTCAAGTATAGTTCTAGTTGTGTGTGTGTGTGTGTGTGTGTGTTTATGTGTGTTTATTTTAGTGTGTTGCTGTTGGTGTGTGCGTCGCCATATTTAAAACTGGCTGTTGAACGTTGGCAAACAAGTTGCAAGCTGCCTGTGCGACTGTGGCTGCTGCCTGGCAACAAACCTCTCAAAGCCAGAGCCAAAACCAATAAATTTAAATAAAAATGCAAAACTTGATTTCTAATACCCTAGATGGCCGGCCAAGCGGGTCTTATGTGAAGCTTTAAATTCCACCAACTTAGCTCTATATAGCCTGAGTCTAACTCCCGATCTCACTCAACTTTCAACATAATTGCACTCAAAGACTCAGTAAATCAATATTGGCATTTAAACTAATATCAATATATACTAATATATGTATGTACATATATACTAATTATTCAAGATTTTTTATTTCTAAATATTGAGTTTATCGCCAAATTTGTGCTCCAAGCGGACCAAAGAAATATTAGTAGAAATTTCTTTGACCACAGCTGTATATATATATGTACATATATATGTTTAGTGGATATCTGACATAGAGATATATGTATGTACATATTACTATTATGTCTCCTGCGCTAATACTGATCTAACAGATCTACCATATATACTATGTATATATATGTATGTATGCCTTATGCCTTATCTCAATATTCTATATCAACCTCACTTTTATAAATTATATAGATATATACACTTCATTTGTTATGTACATATATAATATGAATATTTTTAAATAATTTTCATAATTTTTTGTTTTTTGTTTTATTTGTTTTTATTTTTACATTAATTTAAAAAGTTATTTCAATATATTTTGATAAAACTAAAAAAAATTATATATATATATATATATATATATATATCTCAAGACATTTTAAATTTTAAATTGCAATATGCAACTCATCCCTCGGATGTATTATATTAGACAGATTACAGAGTATCTGCGCGTACACTACCGACGAGAGAAAAATATACAAAATTTTGCTTCCCTCTTGGACTTGGCCCTTCCAAGCATTCGCATATACATACAAAAGACATAGCTATATACATACATATATAAACATTGCAAAGCTCACATACATGCATACATGTATACCCCATATACTCTATATACTCAATATACCCTTGCATTTTTTGTGTTGACTGTGGCAACCGGTTCTGGGTTCAGCGTTTCAGCCCGGTCTCGGCTCGGCTTTTGGCTCTCTGGTTAGGCTCTGGATCTAGCCGGGGCGTGCAACAGTAGCCAGCCAAGTAGTGCCACCAGTGCGCAGCGTACGCCTCTGACCATGCCCCCAGCTAGACATGTTATACACACCCAAGCAGCACACACACACACACACACACATACACATACATACATTGGCACATAGTTTGCTTAACTTGGCCGAAATTGCGAGCGTGGGAAACGTTTTTGGTTTTGGTCAGCAAACGGCATGTGGCATGCCACATGCTGTGGCATAGCTCTGGCGCTGTTTGATGACTAACAGTTGAGCACCGCTGCCCTCCCCGCCCACGCCCATCCATTCCCCACTCAAAGGGTCAAGTTTGTTGCATAAGTCTTTCGTTTTGGCTCACACGAAGTGATTGTTCTCCCCCATTTATTGTAGAATTCCATCAATTTAGTAACGACACCTCAGTTTTGCTCCGATAATTGATATCGGTTAATGCCAGTCGTGGGAGCTGCCATTAATATTTATAGATGTATGGCTCCCAGGCATTTGCCGACACCCCCTTCCAGCCTATCCCCCACCAACAGATTCAAACGAGTGCCCAGATAATTGTGTGTGAACGAATACAAAGTGAAGAAATAAACAACTGTTTAATAGTCATTACCAAGTGGAAGAGAGAGCGAGAGAGAGAGGGAGAGAGAGAGAGAGAGGGAGGGAGAGAGAGAGGCAGAGGGACAATGGCAAACATAGAGAGAGCGAAAGACCAAGAGAGAGAAAGAGAGGGAGAAAGAGGTATATAGAAATGGACTTATTTACACTTGACAATTACAAAATTTTAATGGATAAGCAGGTTTTTAATGGCTTTTTGAGATCCCTCTTTAAACTTTTGACATTGTTAAAAAATTAATTACATAAATGTATATACAGCAGATACTCGGTAAGAAGGCAACTGTATAAATTTGTAGCGATTCAGTAATCAAATAACTGATCGATGAACAATTTTCTGTAAGGTATGTAAAGTCTATTTATCCTAAAAGCTAATGAATAAATTCATTCTGGGTCTGGATTGATTTGGATGATCAATGATAATTAATGACCATGAATAAATCATGTACAGTGAAAATGAACAACAGCAATGATGAAGAATGTCCTGCATAATGGCGATGAACAATGATAATGCACGATGATAATGAACAAGAACGAAAGCTACTTTACGCCCTAATGCCAAAAAACTTTGATTCTAATATTCATACTAATAATGATCGCAAATAAAAGTAAATAATAAGCAAGAACCTCGAATGATATTTTTATATACATATACTCATTTACAAATGCAGAAAAAAAAAGAAAAACTTTAACATAATTTCTAATATATAAAAAAGAAAATAAATTTAGAGCAAATAAAAAAAGAAATCACACTTAACATCGACAGGATTCGAACCTGGGCTACTCAAACCTGGGCTACACACATCGACTCTACAGCAGCGCCACTGCACTGCTTGGGCGGATGGCAGTGAAACCGAAACATGTTCAAACAAATAACTCAAGCAGTGCACTGCACTGGCTGAGAATGCAAACACAACTCAGCACAACAATTGTGACTCTTAGAATATGCCATGCACCGCGCATATCTACATAGAAAGCGGTCCAGGCTGTTTGCATGTTGCTATTACGTGCATTGCTAATTGTTCCATCTAATTTAATAAATGTTGAGGTGCTTGAAGTATGTAAAATTAAACTTTCAGCATATAATCTACATATTCTATTCAATATGGGACATTTTTTAAATCAAATGCCTACTCATTCACAATTAGCACAATACTTGCACTTGACATTTAAAAAGGGAGTTTGGACAAAATAAAAAATATTTTTAAAAATATATATCAAAAACATAGAATTATTTATCTCAATCTTAATGCCAAATAAGGTAATAAGGCTTTTCAGTGCTAAGAGAAAATGGGAAACAAACTCAATCTGCGCGAGCAATACACGAATTTAAAATAAAAATTGCAGGTCCGTAGACCTTATATCATCCGAAATTGATGTTTTCACATATACGGACAGACGGAAGGACAGACCAACAGACGGCATGGCTAATTCGATTCATATAGTACTTTTTAAGATCTGAAACGCCTCCTTCTATGTGTTGCCTACTTTTAACAAAATTATTCCACTCTGATTTCATATTTTCAATGGGTTCATGCTATATTTATACAATGAGAGTTTCATACAAAGCCCAGCAGATCATAGAACTCCCTAATCAGCAGTGCCTAGTGCTATAATATTTTCATTGAAATCAAATACTTGAATGTATTTCGATAAAACCGAAAGCCAATCAACGCTTAGCCTGCTGTATACCAGCTTTTTGTAGGCAGTGTTTCGCTGTCAGCCAGATCAGATTTCATAAATCATTTTGGTTAGTTAGCTCGTTAACGCTTGCCAAGCTACCTACAAACACACACTCACACACACACATACTCTGCAGTCCAGTCCAGCCCAGGGCAGCCCAACCCAACTGCAACTCAAGCCCAACTCAAGGCCCCACCCAGGTTCTCCTCTTTTGCTTAATGCTCCACTTTTGTAAAATGCTCCGCAAACTGAACTCTAGCCATTTGGCTGAACGCTAAGTGATTTTTTCTAAATATATACTAAATGCAAGTGCATGCACTAGACGTGCCACGCCTCATCGCCCCCACATGCAGCTCTCGCAATCGAACAGAAAATAGAAAGATAAAAAATAGGAATTACGAAGAGCATACCTGAAGACTTGGATGCGCTTCCAATTGAACGGGACTACAAATTGCGATTGTAAAACTGAGGAATTATAATATGATATGCCAATTTTATTGATCATTAATTAATGATGATAATGCGCAATGATAATGAACAATAAAGTATGATAATGTGCTAAAGTAATGACAAATAATAAACACAATGATAAAAAGCCTTAAAAAAAATAATAATTATAATGAATAGTAAATAATGAACAATTAACAACAATAAATATGATAATAAACATAAATAATGAATAATGAATATGAAAAAAAAAAATGATGACTGATGATGATGAATGTATAATGATTATGATGAATGAGAAATAATAATAATTATAATAATACAAAATGATAATAAAATAATAATAATAATGTTAATGAAAAGCGCATCTGATCGAAACTTGAATAAAGCCACATGATATTCTCGTTGGGCTTCACTTTTTCGTAGAGCATTCAAAATCAATAAACGAATCGGCGACACGACTTTGTCATTAGCAACAACATCTTGTCACATTGTTGTTGCAGTTTGTTTGCTTTTGCATTTCTGTATCTTTCATTTCGCTCTGTGTATGCACAGTGAGTCGTGCAATTGTGCACATGTGTTCAATATTCATTTGATGCAACTTGTTTCGTTGCACTGTGCAAATGTTTGAGTTGTAAATTGCTGCTGTTGCTGTTGTTGCTGTTGCTGCTGGCGTTGTTGTTGTTGTTGTTGTTGTCGCATTTCGAAAGCTAAACAGACACGAGGCAAACAAATTGCGATCGTCAGTTGCTTGGCAGCTTGAAAGCCAAAACCGAATCCGACAAAATTCAAACTGCAGCTGAAACTTGACTCCGTCCATTGCCCAAATCCAAAATCCAAAGTCTAATCAGCGTCTGGTCGGCTAATTAGAAACGCTGATTGTGCCACAAGACAGGCACTGGCACACAAACACACACAAACACAAAAAAGCACAAACACACACATACATACACATACACACATATATATACATATATATATATATGTTTACATATATCTTTATAGAGGGGAGCGGACATTATTAAATTGTAGTGACGCCTCATTTGCTGGCCTTTGAATACCCTGTAAAGCAACAGTATTGTTGGACATGAGAGATCGAGTAGGGCAACAGCATATGAAATTAATATACATGATATATATGTATATGATATTATATGTACAAATATCTAGGAAAGCGTTCGAAGAGAGAGAGAGAGACAGAAAGAGAGAGAGAGAGAAATGCAAAATATATAAAATAATAATAATAATAATAATAATAATAATAATAATAATAATAATAATAATAATAATAATAATAATCATAATATTAATAATAATAATAATAATAATAATAATAATAGTTATTAAATTAGAGAGAGTTGTCAAAGTCAATGAATCTTGAAATTCTAGTCGCCCTTAAGTATTAATTATTTTAAAAATATTGTCTGGCTCAAATTTTGGTAATGTAATATTTATTTAAATCACAAGTTATATTCTTTAATTTATTGAGATGATTTTAATATTTCTTTGATTTTCACTTACAATTCTAAATAATTGTTTATTCTTCAGCTTTTCATTTTACCTATAATAGCAGTACTTATATATTATTATTAGAGTAATAATTAATTTAATTTCATTAAATTAAAAAAAGACCTATGTGATATATATGTAAGTATAGAATTACGAAATATTGATAAACAATATGAACAAATGCATATTCGATAGCTAGCTAGTTATACGATATTCAAATACATGTTCATACGATATTCAGATATATGGTAACATATTTGCCGCCACACAGACATGGGAGCTTCAGATATGTGATACCGAGATATACGATACACTTACATATATATGTATATATATATGTATATATATATATATATATATATATATATATATATATATATATATATATATATACGACATACATAGCAGCATAAAGCACAGCAGGGGCAGCAGCATTTACACTTTTCATTTTATTTTAAATGCAGCTTGCGGGATAGCTCATTAAAAACGATTGAAACTTCCGCAAGAAGTCGAATCTGTATTGTGTCAGAATTTTGTTCATTGTGCACGAATTACGCGAATGTGCAACAGTAACAAAGTTGTCCAACTATTCATGGAAAAGACCAAAAAGTAAAAGAACAAAAACTGTATAAATAAACAAATGATGCACACGCACACCCACACACACACACACACACACACACACACACACAGAGAGAGACACTCTCACTCTCACTCACTCACCAAATGTCAACGGACAAAATTGAATTTGAGTAGGATTTGCATACAAAGTCAACGTCAATTGATAAACAATAAATGAATGTTCAGATAGATGGGTATTATCTTCGGTCGCGACTCGCAAAATAAACACCACCGCAGACATATGACAGTTATATGGCAGATATACAACAGTGCTATAACAGATATCTGTAGACATTGAAAATGTCCAGCACAGATAAAAGACTTTTGTGAGATCTGAATAAATATGTACGTAAAATATATATATATATATATATAGCCAAACATATAAGTCAGGTGCATAGCACATATGGCTCTATATGATTACTTTTTGTCTTGACTAGGGAAATCGGAAGGAATTAAAATTTAACAAAGGGAAGATTCAAATAATACATATAACACTACCTAAGGATTCGCCAGTCAGACATTCCTGGGTAGAACAAAACCAGAACCAGTCAGTTTACATGCGAACGAAACTGAGTTTATACCCAATCATTACTTGATTATATGTACTATATTATGTCATGGAATACCAAGCCTATTTGTCTACGCTAGAGCAGAGCTTTCTTATTTATTTATGTTATACTTAAAGTTGATTTCAAGTCCACTTCATGTTCATCCACAAAGATTATGGAGAGAAACTTAAGTAACTCGACCCTAGCAGGCTTGTTCCACTGAATCGGAATCTGAAAGTGAAACGTCCTAAAATAAACTGTCTTCTTGCTAGCACATAACAAAAAATTTAAATAAGTTTATGAGAAGGACAATGTATACCATAATTAGACTTAGATGTAACTTAAATACTTCAAAAATATCACTAGAAATTAAAAAAGGGCTAGTCTGAAATTTATATACGTAAACGGCAAAGTATTGGTTAATTCTAAGTTACTAAATCCCCATTCGATTGGGCGTGCAAGTTAGAAATTACCAAATTTCTCTTCCCATATAAAACAAAGACCATAAACCATAAAAAATATAAAAATTATTTATATTTCAAAGAATTTTATATTGCAAATATATTTTTATTATTACAATTTTTTTTTTTTCAATACAAATTAATTAACATAGCTGATAAAAACAATGAGGTCGAGTCCCATGACGCAGTGTTTCCTTAACCGATAATCGACATCGTAGGATTAGCTAGGCAGGATTCGTTGAGAGGACAGAAACAAATCATTCAGTAAGAAAAACTAAGAAAGTTGCAGTCGGAAGTAACCGACTGCAGTTTTACCGGATTTGCCACGTTCTAATGGGCTTAGGTATATCCGCATATCTTTTTGAAATTGTATTGCCAACGCTAGTGTTCATTACAAATTTTAACTCTTTAGCACTTCCACAACGGACGGATGGACAGAGAGACAGGCTGACAGACGGACGGACGGAGGAATAGAGTGGGTGGAGGGACAGACTGACGGATGGACAAAAGGACAGACGGAGTGAGGTAGAGATGGGCAAACGGATGGACGGATGGATAGACGTACGGAAGGAGGTGCGGACAGATGGACGGTAGAATATACGGATGGAGGGATAGACGGGCGGAAGGGCGTAGAGACAGACGGCAGGATATACGAATGGAGGGATAGACAGACGGAGGGATGGTGGGATATACGAACGGAGGGACAGACGGACGGAAATGAGAAAACCACTATATGTGTAAGATGTACAATATCTTTGTATTTGCTTAATAAAATATTACGAAATAACGAAGTGGCCAAAATTAATTATGTTATTACGATTTAACGTTTGTTTTTATATCGTCGAATATCTACACGCTTCAAAAAAAAAAAAAAATCCGAACAAAAATGTAGAATGTTTTGGGTACTTAGAACGGGCTTTGGCCCATTGATATGCTAATGAATGGGGGTTTAAATTGAATTAAATATATCGATTTTTTTATTTTTTCGTGGCGTCTTAGATGCGACATGATAATAAAATTGATAAAGAAAATAAATATTTGTCGCCTCACTAAGAGCAGGTAAAGTAGAAGTGAGAGGGAAGAGAGCGGTGGGTGCAAAGAGTGGATAGAGTAAGAGCGCAAAAGGCGTCACACGCGAGCTCAACTTTAATTATGATAATTTATTACAAAAACACAATAGAACAAAATATAAATAATTAAAATTTAAAAATATATATTAAGTATTAAATAGACTTGTAATGTTGTTATTGAAAATTAAAAAATACATTTATTTCTTGCGAAAAATACATTAGAAAAGAAAATATTCGATAAGTATATAATGTAATATACACTATACAATAGCCTATAATTAAATGATTACGTCTCTTTGCTTTCTAAGATCGATATGGACAGACGACAGAACTAAATCGCCTCAACTCATTCATTCATGAGTATATATGTATGCCTTTTGCGGCCACGCCTCCACGCCTTTTACAAACCTTTAACAAAACCATATAGGGTATGAAAATAAAAGAAACAATTTTGTGATATACTTATAAATACATTGTTTTATTTCAAAATATTAAAAATCAGCAACAAAGATGTAGGATATACGTTAATACATTTGCTCAATTATATGAGAAATAAATGCCAAATAGGCCAAGAGATAGGATAGATACTAAAATAAAAAATAAAGAAATTCGCTAAGAAATCTTTGTAAAAATATATATAAATATATATATATATGTTATATGATAATATAAAAGATAAATACAGAAATTTATGAGAGACGTTTTTATTAATATATGATAAAAGCATTTTTATTTTTATAAAAGATATACAGACAAGATTTCAAGACGAAAGAATCAAATTCAGATTTATATATATATATATATATGTATATGTATAAAAATATGTATTATAAAAACTTTTTCAAAAAAAATATGGAGGTTTTACTTTAATTTTAGATGAATACATTAATAATAGTCCATAAAAGTAATATATCCTTATGCCAACTGTCATAGTCAGAGCGCGATCCACAAAAAACACCAAGTACTTCATTAAGGCTCCACCTCTATACATCCGGATTTCTTTAAATACTTCACCAACGATAATAGACGATTTATAAGATAAACTTCAGCCAATAAAACTAATGGATGATGAAACCATTTAACATTGGATGCTCTCCAAAGCCCCATCTTCGTGATCTGTCTTTGCAATACGCAGATAAATAATATTATTATAATGATGTACCACCAGAATGACGAATCAACGACGAGGGTGCGTAGTCAAGACCCGGGGTTCAACCTCCGTGGATGGCATTGGAATACGTGCGTAAATTATATCCAGGAAAAAAGTGAAAAGTTTCAATAGTAAGACGATAATAGACGATTTATAAGATATACTTCAGCCAATAAAACTACTAGAATAAGAAACCATTTCACATTGAAAGCTCTCCAAAACAATATCTTCGTGATCTGTCCTTGCAATACGCTGATACGACAGACGATAATAGACGATATAATAAGATATACTTCAGTCAAGAGGCCGATGGACTTGGAAACAATACGCCACTAAAATAAACCCTCCTTG
This sequence comes from Drosophila arizonae, assembly GCF_054131065.1. Lineage (NCBI taxonomy): Eukaryota > Metazoa > Arthropoda > Insecta > Diptera > Drosophilidae > Drosophila > Drosophila arizonae. Next base: position 9,278,082 of record NC_142927.1, on the reverse strand, counting down.
GATGCTATAGGAGCACGTGCGAAAATTATATTCAGGAAGAAAGTGGAATCATATAATAATGAGACGATAATAGACGATATAATAAGATATACTTCAGTCAAGATGGACGTGGAAACAATACGCCACTAAAAAAAACCCTCCTTGGATGCTATCGAAGCACGAGCGAAAATTATATTCAGGAAAAAAGTGGAATCATATAATAATGAGACGATAATAGACGATATAATAAGATATACTTCAGTCAAGAGACCGATGGACTTGGAAACAATACGCCACTAAAATAAACCCTCCTTGGATGCTATCGAAGCACGAGCGAAAATTATATTCAGGAAGAAAGTGGAATCATATAATAATGAGACGATAATAGACGATATAATAAGATATACTTCAGTCAAGAGACCGATGGACTTGGAAACAATACGCCACTAAAATAAACCCTCCTTGGATGCTATCGAAGCACGAGCGAAAATTATATTCAGGAAGAAAGTGGAATCATATAATAATGAGACGATAATAGACGATATAATAAGATATACTTCAGTCAAGAGACCGATGGACTTGGAAACAATACGCCACTAAAATAAACCCTCCTTGGATGCTATCGAAGCACGAGCGAAAATTATATTCAGGAAAAAAGTGGAATCATATAATAATGAGACGATAATAGACGATATAATAAGATATACTTCAGTCAAGAGACCGATGGACTTGGAAACAATACGCCACTAAAATAAACCCTCCTTGGATGCTATCGAAGCACGAGCGAAAATTATATTCAGGAAGAAAGTGGAATCATATAATAATGAGACGATAATAGACGATATAATAAGATATACTTCAGTCAAGAGACCGATGGACTTGGAAACAATTCGCCACTAAAATAAACCCTCCTTGGATGCTATAGGAGCACGTGCGAAAATTATATTCAGGAAGAAAGTGGAATCATATAATAATGAGACGATAATAGACGATATAATAAGATATACTTCAGTCAAGAGGCCGATGGACTTGGAAACAATACGCCACTAGAATAACCCTCCTTGGATGCTATCGAAGCACGTGCGAAAATTATATTCAAGAAGAAAGTGGAGTAATTTAATAGATAGAGGTGATATACAGGATATTATAAATCAAATCAATAAAATGATGAATAAATAGTGTAAATATAAATATATCCCCGCCGCCAGTTATGAGGACGTCTTATAGACACTTCCACCTCCATCCTCATAGCAAACACAATCTATGTGTGTAATACCCCCAAGTAATTCTCTCCACAGTGTGGAGGACTCGCACAAAAACGAATTTAAGTGCGGACAAATTACATTCGTCGGACGAAACAGGAATATATCTCTGTTTGCCGGCGATGAGGATCTCAAACCCCCAAAAAAAATATGAAAAAAAATTTTTTTTAAATGAAAAAACAATGCCCAGCCGGAGCCAAGAGGATGTCTTATAGACACTTCCACCTCAATCAATCCTCATATCAAACACAATCTATGTGTGTAACACCCCCAAGTAATTCTCTCCACAGTGTGGAGGACTCGCACAAAACGAATTTAAGTGCGGACAAATTACATTCGTCGGACGAAACAGGAATATATCTCTGTTTGCCGGCGATGAGGATCCCAAACAAAAAAAAAAAAAAAAAAAAAAATTTTATGTAAATGAAAAAAATCATCCTGCACTGGGTGATACCCAGCAGTAGCCAAGAGGATGTCTTATAGACACTTTCACCTCAATAATCCTCATATCAAACACAATCTATGTGTGTAACACCCCCAAGTAATTCTCTCCACAGTGTGGAGGACTCGCACAAAAACGAATTTAAGTGCGGACAAATTACATTCGTCGGACGAAACAGGAATATATCTCTGTTTGCCGGCGATGAGGATGCCAAACCAAAAAATAAAAATTTTCCAATACAAAAAAAATATGAAAAAAAATGAGAAAAAAAATCAGCCTGCACCGAGTACTACCCAGAGGCAGACTGAGGAAAGCACTGAGAAGGTGCTCCTTTTATAGGCAACGAAGGCCTACTTCGATAGTCTAATATCATGCAACTCTGTGTTTCAGAGTTGCACTGAAAATTTAATTACTAGTTGCGAATCCTAAATACATTGCCTATATAAAGGATACAGTTACATCTTCGTATCTGTATGGAATGGCGCTGTTGGTAGATGTGGTGCACGTCGCCGTGATTGTCCCAGGTTCAAACCCCCAGGCGGGTGAGACCGGAGTTAATTTTTTTTTTATTATTATTTTAAATTAGGAAGTGGCGTTGTAAGTAGAGACGTCGAGTTTTCGCGAACACATAGGTTGTTGGTTCGAATACCAGTCTTGTTTTTTTATTAATTTTTTTTTTTTTTTTTTTTTTATTAATTTATTTGTACTTGATAAATTTGCCATTTGTAATTTTAATTGAACATCGAATTTTCGTCGCAATAACCGGACGAACTGTAAATGCAAAAGTAAGTCTTTAGTATTTGAAATAATTTTTTTTTTTAATTTTGGCGAAGAGGCGTAGTCTCCAAAATCTATATATCTATCTATAAATAAATCTGTGTACTCATTGCATGAATCTACATAGTAAAGCTGCACAGTATTCAAATTGACCTTAAATTAAATCAAATTCGGGGCTCTGATCAAGAATATATATGCTTATGGTATCTGCCACGCCTTTTTATATACATACATACATTTTCACAAAGACTATATACCCTGATTTGCCATTTAGACCTAAGGCTTAAAGACCCCTTTATTACTAAACTTTCATATGTTTCACTGGTACGATCTATTTCAAAATATTGTTCAATTGTATGGTCTCCACAGCTTAAGTCGCATAAGGATCGCATCGAATCGGTCCAAAAACAGCTTCTCCTCTTCGCTCTGCGTCATCTAAACTGGGGTCCTAATCTCCATTTAGCATCTTACCTTAGTAGAGGTTTTCTTATAGACCCTTCATCATTACTCAATCGTAGCACAACTCTGAGTGTTGTTTCTTTCTGCATATGTTGATTATTATATTATCAAGGATTCGCCCTGTTTGTTAACTTAATTTTTCTATTCCTTACAGAGCAACCTTTCTACTCATCGGATTAATCATTGCATAGCGAATTTCACGTTGTATGAAATGATCACAAATATACATATTACCATGTGTTCTTCTATGAAATTAATTAAATCATTGCTTTCAGGCCATCTTACAGCAGAGCTCCCACATTTACTACTATATTTATTTTTAAGATTCCAAACAGTTAGTTTGTAAGATTCCTTTAACAAAATCTATGTTTTTTAGTTGAATAATATCACTTACCACACATGGCGGTAAATTGGGGACTGAAGTACCCCCAACATGGTAGTTTTGTTTTGCTGGCCTATATAATATATTTTAATAGTGTTTCTTTCTTTTGTGAATATCTTAAAATAAAACAAATAAATAAAAATCTACATGTGCTGGCACTTTCACTAAGCTAAAGCTCGTTCAACAAACAAATCTGAAGTCAGCATTAAACTGGAATAATGAAGACAATAAAATTCTGTTGATTTATTTTATTATTTTTTTTTTTTTTTTTACTTAGCAAATAACCTTGAACGTTGCATCATTCAGAAAGGTTAATTCGTATCAAACAAATTGCCGCGCGAAATGTCAACCAAATTGTAATTTTAATTCAATCTAAACAAATTGGCAAAGCTGTTAAATGTATGCGAAATGGCATGGATCATTGACGACCTTAGCCGCGAATTGTATAACCCAAAATATCGCCCATTCGTGCACTCTATCTCTCTCCCTCTCTTTCTCTATATATGTGTGTGTGGGGTCTAAGCTTAAATTTAGAAACAATTTATTTATTTATTTAAAAGTCAACTATCAAAAGGTTTTTTTTTCCTTGCTTTTGTCTTTTGTTTTGTCATTCGTTGTCAGATTTATTGTGATTATTTTTTCTCTCTTTCTGTTTATTGTCTCTCTTTCTTTCTCTTTTTTTTTCTTTGTGCTGTGAATTTGCTGTGAAATCTAAACAAAAACTGTCGCTGCGGTTTCCCGTGGGGTGAACCCATGTAGTTTAGCTCTTGTTCAATTCAATTGCTGTTTGTTTTTTTTTTTTTTTTTAGTGTTTCGTAATAGTTTCAAAAAAATAAGCTGGGGCTCCACAAATACCAGGATATTGCATATGAGTGTTACTTGAGAACTCTCTGAGTTTTATTCGGTCTAGTTAAAAGATGCAAAATTTCAATTGACTTTGATATGAAAAATCAAGCATATCAAACATACTCCATAATTGCATTCTTAAGCATTTCATTAACAAATATTCCCAATAAGATGTGACGCTTAATTTGTTATTATTTCCCCTTTGTGAATCATTCTTAAACATTTTACTGGCATGTCTTACACTTGACGCATACATAAATGAATAAATTTGATAATGCTTCCATATATTTAAGATACAGCTATTTAAGTTCAGCTTACTTCCATAAATCTAGGAAAAAGTTTAGTTTTTTTTTTTTTATGTCTTTGGTGCTGTTTTCCTTTTTTTCGTTTTACTGGCATTACTCAATTCACTTTTTTTTTATATTACTGGCCTTTTTTTATTTGCCTTATTTTATTTTATTGGCCTTTTCATTAACTCCTTGCAAATGATCTTGCGCCCTTGCAATTTCCTGCTTCTGTTGTTTTCGTAAACGTTTCACTGGCCACAACATGTTTCCGCTATACTCCCCAAACTCTACGTAATTATATGGAAGCTTTACTTCGCTTATCAAGCATATCTATAATAATATAATAATAATGGTATTATTATTTTTTCTTCTTCTTGTTGGTCTATCCTTAAGCGAGTGAGCAAGTGGTAAAGCAATTGTTACCCTTCTGGTTAGCTCTTTATGTCATATCGTTGACCGTTTAGCGCACTGAAATTTAATTGCGTCAGCTTTCAGGTAATTCAATTAGACTCATGTCTATTTATATTGCAATTGTCTTTCAGCCTGAGAGGGCATTGCTTAACTTGTGGGCGCTTCTCACATTCCAATTGCAACTGACTGACTTGCTGTTGACCCCAACTAAACAGCTGCTGCCGCCCTACCAACCCCCCCCCCTCCCCCTGCCCCTTGCAACTGTGAATGGAAGCAAGTTAGGTAACGCCGTAGAATTTCGCTTTTCTTCTGGCGTAATATTTATTTATTTACTTATTTATTGAGGGCACGCCTGGACAATTGCAGCGTTTTATTCAATTTGATATGATAATTTGCTTAGACTGACGCCCCTCCTCTATAAGCATATGCCATGTGTGCGATATACATATGTATACATATATATTTCCAAGGGGTAGATTGTATGTTGAGAATTTTATTATTTTATTTCGCAGCTACCTTGCAGTGCAAACGAAATCAAGTTGACTAACCAATTCACACATAAGACATATGTATGTATATATATATATATCAATGTCTTACATACTAATATTAAGTGGACTTTAAGAGCCTCAAATACCCGTATTTGGCCTTAGAACTATAGCTAAACATAACTGTTTCGCTATGTTAACCACAGAGTATGATTACATTTAATGACATTTCAACTCAATTCAAATGAAATGGATAGCCTGAAGAAAGGCCTCTTAGCATATTTTGATGATGTTCGTCTCAGATTCTCAGCAAGTTGCCTTTCAAGACATTAAAATTTAAGAGATTTCAGTTGAAATTCGTGTCTGGAAACTCAGCAAAAAATCGAACAAGAAATATGCTCGGAGAGTATAGAGAATTTTTTGTTCTTTCAAGATTTATTTATTATTATATTTTTGTGTGACAATCTATATTTTGATTGAGGGGATCATGAGATATAATGCAATTATGCTAAGGTGCTTCTGCTGTCTTCGAAGCCCTTAAAAATAATATTGAGGGCGCCCTCAATTGCGCAATCGTGGCGTAGCCTCATCGAATTAGGGCCCTACACTTTCGAGAATCAGTAGAAGTATAGGGAATACTGACTAATGAATCAGAATTTGCCGAAAATAAAGATGAACCAAACCAAAAATTAATTTGGCATACATATCGTAGACGTGATCCAGTATAAAGAGTATATTCATATATGTATGTTGTGGCATATTATTATAGCATGGTAGCTCTGAGAGAAAAATGCATGCCAATCGAAAACATGTCAAATAAAATACGAAGCTAGTAATTCACACTTCGTGAAGATAAATTTTTGTAAACATAAATTCAAGTGCTTCAAGTGCAATTTTCGAATAATGCAACTAGACTTCGATGGCGTTTTTATATATACTCTATATATATATAGATATATAATTGAAATACTAGTCATGAGCAGAGACTGAAGACGGTGCTGTAGCTGTCCCTGCTGTAGCATTGCCTTACCATTCCGTAACTGAAAAGTTTTGCTGTAAACAAATAACATCATAATCGAGTAATGGCACGAGTTGCTCCGGCGACCGTCTGTGGCGCAAGTGTAATCCGATCTGAGGCCCAATTTAGAGTCCGATTTCGATTGCTGGCTGCTGGATGCCGTCGATCAGTCACAATTGCCATAGTCGCGGGCGACGTTGGAGCCATTATAAACCAGACCACTGAAACGTTGACTCAGTCAAACAGAAAATAGAATAAGCGAAAATAAATATAAGAAGTCAATAGAAACGTGTTTGAATGCCGGATCGTTAGATTGAATGCATTGGCGTGTGCAGCGGATGCGATTCACTTCGTTGGCATCCGTTGAGGCCTCAAGTCGAATTTGCGACAAATGCAACAAACAGTCCATACTCCCATAAACAATCAATACTCAGAGTAAAATTGGAACAAAGTCCAACTTTTATTTGTCCCTCTTTCAAAGGCAAGCAGCCCTCTCTCCCATCTCCTATCTCTTTCTATCTCTTCCCACCAGTTTTCTACCTTTATATCTCTTTGTATATCTGCTATCTTTCTTTTATTATTGTCTCCTGGCTTTCTCTCTATCATTTTCTCCCCGCTATCTCTTTCATTTCCCTATCTCCCTGTCTCTCTCTAGCTTCATCCCTCTTGAATAAATATTCTTCTTTAAATCAAAGTCTTAAAAAAAGCCTAGTCAAAATTCTACGGCCGATATAGTGAACAAGAGCTTATGACAATATAGATATAGAACATACTTCAACTATTTGTCACTGCAACGAGTGAATACTGTACTTGCTTAGACAAAGATTTGTTTAGGTCTTTCATAGGTTCGTAAAATTCAGTATTTGCTTTAACAATTTCTGTTCCCCAACAGCAATGTGTTATGTAATGCTATCTAATGATAGCATGCATAGCCTTTATGAGGGTCTTATAGTATTCAAATGAAAGAGTCGCCTTTGTGGCATACAAGGAATGCAGTTCGGATTAGAGCCTATGCAAAAGACGTTGATTAGGTAAGGAGTCGGAATGATTTCTGTGATTGCCGTAATTTCAGTGTCTATATATACATATATCATATCTACGATGGTTCCTTACTCTAGAGTATTTCAGCTTCGTCTTATCGCAATCTCGTTTGCCTGTCTGCTTAGATTTATGACGCGTTTGTTAGCTGAGTTCATCGGAGGTCAACTGACAGTTCAGGTTTCTCACTTTTTCTACCCATTAACAAATTGTGTAAACACTTTCTATAGAGTTTCAACCGGCGCTGATTCAAAAGATATACATGTGACTCTTTATGCTTTTAAAATGTAGAGGTTTATCATATAATAATCAGATAGATATATCACTAACAGCTCCAACATTAATAATTCCCCCAGTTTCCATTTAGCATACTTACTTTTTGTAGCATAGCTCGAAAGCTTTAAGAGGTATAGCTATCAAATTTGATATTTAATTCCCTCTTAAGTCTATACCAATAGAGAATATTGGGTTTTTCGCAATGCCGTCTAGAAAAATCAAATACGTTTTTTTATATTTTAAATTGTTTCTCTTTTATTTATATATAAAACTTATATTACGGCCTGTGGCGCATTTACACACTCGATAAGTCGATAAATCGATAATTATATAAAAAATATATATGCTATATCAAGCTGGCTTGTAAATGTGCGCACTTACATAGTTCATTCCTCACATACATACATATACATATACATATACACATATATATATGAAAAAATTAAGCAACAAAAAATTGCTGCGATACAATTTTCAGCTGTAAAAGTTTCTTTATTTTATATTTATATTTTGTTTTTGTTATTAAAATTCTTCATTTGCATTTTATTTTTTATTTATTTTTTTTTAATATTGCTTTTGAGTCTTTCGTATAACTAAAAATATTTTTGCTGCTTATAATGTTTTAGTATAAATATTATGTGTATTTTTATATTTTCATTTTCTTTTTTTCTTCAAGTTTTTCAATCTAAAAAAAAAATTGCGCTAAACTAAAATGTTCTAAAAGCTAGTATAATAAATGCTACAAAAATTGCTGGCGAAAAAATTGCTACAAAAATATGTGTAAAATTAAAAAAAAAAAAAAATTATATATTATATAATTATGTAAACTTTTAATATGCGCAAAAATTGTTATTAAAATATATTGTTTTCATTATAAAATATTGTTGTATATATTCATAATAATTTTGTAATATTTATAATTATTGTTGCATTTGTTTCCATAGTTGTTGTTGTTGTTGTGCTTATTATTATTGCAATTTTATTTTAAATTTTATTTTTCATGTTTGTTTTTTGTTTTTTTTTTTTTTTTTTGTAGATTTGTTTATAAATTTTATAAACTGCTTAATCAATGATCACAACTCTTAGCATAAATATTAATCGCATGTGGCATTTGCATCATATAGATATATATGTATATACATACACATACATACATATATATTTATATGTAGATCAATTTATATACATATACATAGTAGTGTATATATGTAGTTTATGTTTTATAAAAAATATTTCATTCAACTCGCATTCCAGTTGGCCTGCACTTTTGTTGTTGTTGTCTTTTATGCTGCGTCTTTTAACTGTTTACCTATAGCTCAATATATAAACATATATATCTAGCTATATAGTTCGATCTGTAGCTTGTCTTTTGTTTGAACACTTTCTGATTGTCGTTGGCGTCGGGGATCGGGTTCTGGTCTAGTACTATGGACTTTTTTTAACTTTTTCATTCATTGCACTGGTTTTCACATGTTTTGGAATCCGTGAAAACATGTGAAACACAAGCGGAATTCGTTGATATGTGTGTATTTCTGTATTGTTTACTTTGTTTAGCTCATGATTAGCTTAAAGGCCACGCCCTCTTTTCTTATTGTTATACTTAGCTTTGGCTGCGTGCAACTATAAGAGAGGAAGAGAAAGAGAGATAGTTACAAATTAATGAAATGAATATAAAAACATTAAAGGGCAAGGGACAGAAGTGAATAAGAGACAGAATAAACATATTGTAATTACCTTCCCATATGTACATATATCATCATATACCTAATCTTTTATCTATTCCCCTAAAATTTCAAGTGTAAAACTATATTAAGTTGCCACGAAATGTAGCAGAACACTTGTTTAATAATATACAAGGAGATTTTCAAAAAAACAACCAAAAAATACGAATAGTATATTTTTAATATATACAAATTTAAATTTAAATAAATAAACAAAACAACTGGGGAAAAGCCACAAGTGCCTAATATTTAAAATAGGTCTTATTTTTGGAAATTAAAAATATATATAAAAATAACCGGAATAAAATATATAACAGAATATTGTTTATTAAGCTCTTTAATCCATAGAACTAAAACATAAATAGTTATAGATTTTTAGCTCTCAGAGCCTCATAGAGAACGACGCTTTCATTCATAGGATCAGACGGAAAGATGGACGTACATTGTTCAAGAGTATATATAATTGATGGGGTCTGCCACACCACCTTCTGCCTATTACACACATTTTAATATTTATAACCTGAATTTCCATTTTGGATTCAGGGTATGCAAAATACGTAAATTAATTTATAAAAGAAACAATTTTTGTAATAACAAGAATATATATACTTTATGAGGTCTGCCACGCCTCCTTCTGCCTGTTACATACTTTTAACAAAACCATTATACCCCGATCTCCCATTTTCAATGGGTTCGGGGTATAAAAACAATAAAAATAAATAGATACTTATTTTTTTGACATTTCTGCTGCTTTTTTTTTTCTTAGCAATGAATTAACTTTCGGAATTTATTTTTATCTATTATTTTTTTCATAGATAATAAATCAATAGGAAAGCATTTCTTTTGTTTTTATCTGTTTATTTAATTTTTTTTTACTCGTTGCTATTAGCTAAGAAATTAATAATAGTAAAAAATAAATACATATATACAATATGCACATATATAAATTTACTTATATACACATATATTTATTTTTACATATTTTTTAAAGCGATTTTTTTTAATTTTACGTAAAAATAAAGCAATTAAAATTTTGTAAAATTTTCTTTGTTGTTTGTGGACAAGCCCGGCGTATGCGCAATATTATATAAGCAGCGTATACGTAATGTGTATTCGGCGTTTTCTGCTACGACTCTTTCTGCTGTAACATACTATATCCTATATATCTCGATTGCTAAACTCTGACACTATTATTAATGGCAATTATCTGGGCTCAGTGCGCGGCCGTCTTTTGCCTAATTGAAAGTAATTAATGCAATTAAAAATTGAAAAGAAAAGAAGCGATGAGAGACGCTTGAATGCGATCAAACGAATACAACGTGAATATGCGTGCAACAACAACAAATGAACAAACCACAAAATTAATACAAATAATAACAACAATCAATAAAGCCTCTCTATGCGCTTCTCATTTTCGTTTTTTTTTTTTTTTTCGCGTGTCAAACGTTGCTTTTTTTCTGTCTCTCTTTTTGAAGGTCGCCTTCCGCCCATTTGCCATTTCACATTGGAAATTTTCATTCATAAAACCAAGTGCCGATCATTACAATGCTGAATAACTATATTTATATATCCATATACATATGTAAGTTTATATGGCTATCACATGTATGAGTATTGATTTGCTTTGTGTAAAAGAACTGGAACTCTATTAGAGGTGAGTTTTTCTATTGAAGACTTTTATGAATCTCTACTCGTACCTCTTTTATTGGCTATTCTATAGGGTAGCCTCTAGTCTTATATATCTCTCCCACTTGCATTAATTGTAAATTACAAGCATGTCCATGTGTGTGTGTGAATGTGATCGTGTGCAATGGGGTAAATGTGTGCTAATTGCAACACTTTATCACTTAAAATGTGATAAACCATCAGCATCATTTTCTTCGGTCTTATTACGGGCTTGAAAGCTCTTAAAGTATGTCGGCTAGAGGAGGCGGTAGTGTGGCGATATTGATAAGATAAGGGCGGCAGGGCACTATGTTGCCTAACTTCTGATTGGCGTTGTCTGTACGCGCATAGAACATATAAAAGCGAGGCATATAAAAATGGAAAGCAAACACAAAAAGAACAACAGCAAAAAAATACCAGACGACGAAAGAGTAAGACAAATGACATGGTGAACTGATTAGGAAAAAAAATATCAATTGTATAGTTGGAGTGGTTTTTTTCTTGTGCTATTTGGTAGAAGGTCAAGCATAGCGCGAGCTGTACTACAATGTGAAGTGCGATGACGTATGTATGTATACATATCTTTATGTATTTTGTATCGCACAGATAGATCTGCAATTCATATTGCTGACATAACTTTATTTAATTCATTAAAACTTGTCTGCACGAGCTAATATAAGATATTTTAGAACTTTAACTCGAATAGTGTCTGAGTTCAATGAGGTTATTATCGTTGAATATGTCTAGATTTGTTAAACATGACACAAATATATATATGTGAGCATTGACCATTTGTCAGTTTTTTCTGCTCTAGCTTTCAGAAAAGCCGATTTATTTGAGATTATAAAGAGTAAAACATATGTAGCTGTGAATAATTGTACAAATAAAACCTTTGATATTTCTTAAAGGAATTGCTACATCGTCACAGGGTATACTACTGGTCGCGTATCCAATTAAACTTTAGCTCCGTGTCTTGCTCTCTCCCTCTCTCATACTCTCTATCTGGCATCACGCGGCTATCTCTTAATAAGTGTCTCTTAATTAGCAGACGGATTTCTTCGTGGCCGATGAGCATTTTTCTTGCTGGCAAATGCGCCCTCGCGATTGCCCTGAACTTGCGCCGGCTGTTCTCCACTAGCCTCCACCGGGATGAAGGCATGGCTGGTCAAACCAGTTTGCATGCAGATTCAGCGACAAGAAGCAAAAGAGAAGTCTGGAATGTAGTTTATGAGGCGCGAGGGAGACGGGTATACACAGCTCTAGCTGCCCAGCCGCGCATGCGTCGCGTCGCTGCTTCAGCGGTTATCTCGCTTGCGCAAGCGTTGACTTGAGGCTGCTTGCGTTACGCTTAAATGAGCGCGTAAGACCAGCAGTGCGTGTGTGTGCGCTCTGCTCGCTCTCACGCTCTCTGTGAAATGTTGTTGGGCGAGCGCGTGAGTTTTGAGCTGCTGTTAAAAGCGCGTGGTTATGCTATTTACCACGGTTAACAGATCGCTTGTGACGTTAGATTCGCTGGCTCTTTCACACAATGATCGCACGTTAACAGAGCACTGTTAGCACAGATCGCTTTGCATAACCAAGTATTACTCAATCGCACCTATTAACAACTATTAACTGTAGGTCTTGAATATGCTAGCTAAGCTTGTTTAATTTAGAGCTATAATTAATATATGTATGTATTGATTTATTTATAGAAAGCATGTAAACAGCAGCAAATTCATTAAGGAAACAGATCAGAAATATGCTAACTATCTGGCAGCTCTGCTGAGCGTCTGAGCATGAGTGAATTTTTTTGGGTAGGGGAAAGATTGTTCGTTAACAATGATTGTTCAAATTTTGGAGTGGTCGCTCTTTCTAGCTCGCTCTCTCGATCTCTCTCAATCTCTCTCTCTCTCTCTTCCTCTGTCTGTCTGATTTACAGTTTCTTTGCTGCTGAATGTTTATGTATGTATATGTTTTGATTGAAGATGGTAGGAGGGGAATTCTATGTACGTGTGCGCATTCATTGAGTGGAGAGGGTGGGGGAAACGGAGTTGAGGGGAAATTGATATTTATTTGTTTTACTTACAATCGCTGACACGCTGCCACTGATAGCTGCCGACATTGACTCCAGCTTCAACTTCCGACTCCCAGCTCCGCCGACTCCTAGTTCCAAATTCGACTCTTCTCTCTCGCTCGCTTCCTCTCTCTCTCTCTCTCCTCCTCTTTCTGTTTATCTCGCTCGCTTTCCTTCTCTCTCTCTCTCTCTCTTTCGCTCTCGCTCCATCTCCATCGATCTTAAGCCTCGAAAGGCTGCTTTTGTGGACTTTGACCATCGCCGCCCATTTCACGATATAGATCAGCGATCACCTCCTTGTAGATCAATGGATCGATATTCTTGCCCAGTTGATAGAGCAAGAACCAATCGCCAATGTTGCACCTGTTGGCCACCTTCTCCACCTCTTCGCTCTCGGCCAAGCGGGAGCGAGCGCGCAGCAGCAGGTGCCTCAATTTTGGTCCCATAACAACGGCAATACGATAGACCAACGAGATGCCCGACAAGATGCTCAAAATAATGAACCAGAACCAGAGGAACACATAGATCTTCTCATTCACAATGTTCAATGGCAGCACGCAGAGTCCGTCGAACTTCTGAACTCCACCGGATGGACCATATTTGTGGAATGTACATTTGGTGACCTTTGGAAAGACCTTCGCCATCGGATCGATACGATCATCGGGCTCCATTTCCGTGAACTTCAAGACATCGCTGCCATACGTACTGAACTCGCCATCCAGGAAGAAGTCTACGAAATAGATCTGCGCAATGACGTTGACGAAATTGAGGGCTTCGCAGACGAAAAACCGAAAGGCGTAGAAATTGTGACGATTCAGATTGCCAATGAAGTAGTCGACCAATATCTTCTTGCGATCGTTTTTACACTGATCATTCACAATGGGGCTATTGAGGTCCATCACCAGCATCTTCAGTCGGCCGCCCTCCCACGACTTCCAGAGGTAACGCGGCACATAGAACAAGATCGCTTGGAAGAAGAGCACAAAGCAGACCCACTGATAGTATTTGTGATATCTAACTTTGTCCTCGCCATCGACATGGGAACCGACGCCGGGCGAGGCGACATCATGGCCAACGACACCTGTCAGACGCTCGGGCACCGTGAACGTTGAATAGATCCAGCAATAGGTGTCCATCACACCGAGCGGTATCTCATCGACGATGCAATCGATGGGATCTCCGATATATTGGCGAGATGTAACGAGCAGCGAGAAGGCAATCAATATGATCACCGTCGCCTTGTAATGCATGCGAAAGACATTGTTATCGATGCAAACTTGATCGATTTTCAGTAGCCCCTTTACGGAGCCAAATACATCAAACATTTTGGCACTTTGTCGTTATATCGATTTACTGATTGATCGAATGTGGCAGAAAAATAGTTGCTTTAGTTTTGTGTTTGCTTGATGGATCGATAAATCGATTGGTTGGCAGCTTGATGAATCCTTTGTCCTCTGATCGCTTGATTGATCGACTGTCGCTAGCTCCGCGTTTCGTCTGGTTTCTGGCAGTTTTTTGTTTTTGAAGTTGTTTTTATTTATTTATTTTTTTTTTTTTTTTTAATGCATTAACTTGTTTAACCAATTGTTGAATGGCTAGATTGATGGATTGATTGATTGTTTATATATATATGCATATATATAATTGGGCTTTATTGCTGCGCTCGTTCACTCGTTCACACATCACTTGTCCAACATAACGCTTGAGAGAATGCACATCGGGCGAGCCGTACTGAGCCGTCGAACTGTTTCGTGGGAGGCTCAACTCGCCGCTGCTCCGTGCGCTGAACTGATCTCAAAAAAATTCCCTCGAGTGTATTTGAGCCGATGCTCTCCCATACACACGCACGCACAGTCGCTCACACACACACACGCACACACACAACAAAAATTAAGAACTCGCAGAGAAAGAGCGACTGTTGTTGTTGTTGACCGACAAAAAAAAAAACAACGAAATACAAAAAAAAAAAAAAAAGAACGTATCGTGAGTCGTGTGTATTTGGTACTTTATATATTTGAAACGCCGTCGCAGCAGCGACCACTAAGCGCACTCTTCGAATAGAAAATTTCAACTGAGCCCAAACCCGAGTGACACGAATGTGTTCAGAGAGAGTCCATCAAACCGCTCACTCCAGCACATACACACACACATACACACAGGTCCAGATAGCGGCAGAGGGAGAGCGAGAGCGCAAAAGTAGCCAAGCTTGAGTCGTTTACCAACAAGTCAGTGAGCGACGCACACATAGCAGAGCGCAAAGCAGTGAGAGCGAGAGCGAGAGCAGAGTGTGAATGGCGTTTGGCCAGGTAATATATGTTGCTATTTTTGGGGTGGATCTTGTTGAGTTCGCGTCTCGAGTGCGCACATAAACACAACTGCATACACATTAACATAGATGTATGCAAACAGTCTCCGCTTTTATATCTGAGCAGGGCTTTTAAAGTGTGGGTATTTTAGTTAAGATATCTTAGGTAAGTAACAGGCAAATGGAAATTGTTGTTTAAACCATAATTATATTTGTATATAAATAAACGTTTAAATACATTGAATTAATAATATCACATTTAAATGTGAGTATACTTAATGTCAATATCAACCTCAAAATAACATATTTACCACAGGGTATATTTGTTGTCGCACATAGCACATCAGTGCAGTCGGGTTTTATGCTGCCGCTGGGAGAGCGCATGATTTACTGTAGTCCGCGCCGTCGAGACTCAAGCGCTAACTGGAAGCTGAGACGCGCGTCTCTTGAGTTGGTAACACACACACACACTCACTCATATATATAAATATATATATATACAGTGGCATAGTATGTTGGTGGTTAGCTAGGGCAGCAGCGGGGTCAAGTAGAAAAACAGAGAGAGAGAGAGAGAGAGGGAGAAAGAGTGAGTGAGGGGGGAGGACAACATGCCATGAGTCAGTGATGCCACTGATGCTGAAATGTCGCCATTTTCTTAAGCCAGCTTCAACTTGGCCAATACACACACTTGGCCACCTTTTTGTGTGTGTGTGTGTTTGCCAATTGCTGCTTAACTGCATTTGCGTTTACATTTTTGGCTGCCAGCTGCACATCTGGCAACGCTGCAGGCGCTACAATAAACCCTTTATACCTATACAAACATCAGCTAATGGGGTATTTCCAAAACTTCCAACATATACGGCAGCTAACAAATGCAATGACGAATTTACCTTTTCTTCTTCCTTTTTTTTTTTGGAAGTTGTAAATTCGGAATTTAGTAATTACAGGGAAACTCTATGGAATATAAAACAGTTAACAGTTAGCCAGAAAAAAACAAAGTGATGGTAAATGTATGAAAAAATTAGGTGCATAAAACCTCTAAAATAATATATAAAAATATTCCCAGCCTGACAGTACTATCCCCACATTATAACCGACTAAAGATCTGATGTAGCTTGACTTAAAAGACACGTATAGTGTTATTATGCACAAATTGAAAAGTATGGCAACGCCAATTAATATTTTAAAATGCCTTGAATGGGTCGATTTCAAGTGTTATAACTGTAAAAGTGTTCGAGCCCAACATATCTCAACTTTTAAGTCAAGTCACTTCAAAAGACAGTAATTTTCCAATATCAAAAAAGTCTGGCAACATTTATTTGGCTTTGGATAAGTTTAAGTAGCACTTCTTTTCAGGCCTTAAATCATAGACGATACAAGAGAAGAATCAGAAAAGCAGTTAAAGCAAAGTTCATAGCTTGACTTGACGACACTCTGGCAGCGCTGAAAAGAAACTTGTTGGAGTTGGGGAGAAGTAGCAGAAGAAAGAAAGAAAACCGAAAATCATGTCGTATCTACGCAAGAGTAAAGCATACTTCACTTGTCGACAGTCTGGTAATGCTTGAGGAGAAAAACTTGTTCAATCTAAGGAGAGAAGCATAAAGAAAAAGAGAGTGTAAAATGCATACATATACGCTTAAACGCTGGGCTGCACCTAAGCTGCATGCCTCTCTGTATATGTAGCGCTCCAGATAAACAAGACAAGGTAGAAGGAGAAGAATACAAAGTAGACGACTTCGTTCTCGGAATTCGTCAATTGAGCTGAATAAAGCATCTCACCTCCACGCGGGCTGCAACAATGCAACGAGAAACAAGTTACTGCCAGATACACACACACACACACACACACACAAGCATACGAACGTATCTGTATCTGCAGCGTATATATATAGATGTATGTGTGTGTGAAGAAGCAGAAAGAAATTTGCTTTTTTTTTCGGTGTTCATTTTATTATTGACAACTGCTTTCACTATCCCGCGTGTTGTTTGTTCTTGCATTGTTATTTACCTGCCCGATAATATGCAGTAATTACATTTCCTTTACCTGCCCAACTACCTGTGGAGCACTGCAGCTGTGTGCGACTCTGTGCGAGTGTGTTTGTGTCTTTTACCTTTCGTTATGCTTTCAAGCCATGCCATCGATAGACACATTTAAGCGCTCAATCAATGGATTTTCCTCGCTCGCAATTCCCTCGTTGCCCTCACATATCATATAAAAAATCCACTCAACATATTACTATATACACAGGCCCATACAGGTATACAGATATACATATGTATGTACAAGTATGTATGTGCTTATAGCAGAGGTGCAAACCGGCTGGGCTACCTGTTACACTCGTTTCGTGGTCATTTACTTAATCTTGTGTCCGAGCCTCATTTATAGCACCTACGCGTATGTACGTATTACCTTCTAGCTCTATTTCCACTATCATCATTATAAATTTCAATGTCCACAAGAAATGATAAATAATATATACGGCTGTTCACCCCCCCCCCCCCCCTCTCCCTCGCTCTCTCTCTCTCACTCTCTCTCTATTTCTTTGTTTCCAAATCTAATCTGCTTAATATAAATGCTCTATATTATCTCAAGTATGTAGCTTCTATATGGTATCAACTGGGAACCATTTCATAATATATTACATATATATGTATTATACAATATAACAATTAGTTTCCTGCCCAAAATAAAATGACATTTTTAGAAAACGCTGCAAAGCCAAATCAAGTCCCAAGAGAACTGCAATAATATATACCTCTATAAAATATAAATATAAGCAAATACTGTGCTTCGATAAGAAAAGCTATTTAAATTTATATATTGCTTTATGGACTGATAGAGTTTATACAATAGCCAAATTTTCTATAATTTCTATTTCAGTTTGAGCTATACTTCAGTAGAGTCTATAATAATAGATAGAATAAAGATGTTTAGATTTTTTTATATACATACACACGTCTATAAGCCTATAAAATATATTTTAATATAATTTGTATATGACATACTGAACTGAACTATTCATTTCATAAATAATATTCTCTACATTCCAGTTTTTTGAATGATATCGAAGCAGCCAATATAAAAATTTAGACTAATACTTTATGGAAGTCTATTGAAGCCAACATAATGGAAATTGATAGATCTTGCTCTAAATGTCTTTATAGCACAATCTATGCTCAGATGTCCACCCAGTTAAGCAACCCAAGCTCTGATCCACTTAACGATTTTTGTTGTTTTGATTCGTTTATAGATATGCTAATGATTAATCATACTTGAGCCCATTATCCGGTCAAATATTTAACATAAATATTTTTAAATTAATCACGCCCACTATAAATCGCACGTTCATAAATCCATTAGATATGAATGTAGGCGACGTGGGCGTGGCAACGATGCGTCTAGTTTAGCATAAATCAAATCAACGCCTCGCGAACGACTCAATTTGCGCGAATCTCGACTCGTCTTCCTTCATGTCTTCTTCGACGCGATTTCGATTTCGACTCAACTCGAATATCGCACTAGCTCACAAACAAGTAAGAAGGCTCCAGTCTAGACTGCTCGACTAGAAGATACCCTGAGCCCCCAAGCTGATATTCTACTCATTCTGCACTTATAATCACGCGCTCTGCTAAAAGTGTTAAAATTAGGCTGAAAAAACAAAATCAATTTTTCAATTATTCTCGATAAAAAAGTTATCGAGCAAGTTATCGACAAAATATTGTAAATTTGTACTGCGTATGGTATATACGAGTATGCATGCCAAATTTCAGCTCTCTAGCTCTCATATCTTCTGAGATCGGCTTGCTAATACGGACGGAAAGACGGACAGGGCTAAATGGACTCAGCTTGTCATCCTGATCAAGAATATATATTCTTTACGGGGTCTGCGATGCTTCCTTCTGCCTTTTACATACTTTTCACAAAACCATTATACCCTGATTTCAATGGGTTCAGGGTATAAAAAAAAAAATGAGAGAGGCAAAGCCCATGCATAAATATTTTTGTATACGATGATTATATTTAGATTTAGGAATCATTTAATGCTATTGCTAATTGTATTTATTTACATTTATATGGCAACGGAAAAGAGGACTTGGAAAAGAGGACTTGAAGCTTGTTGAGATGTCTCTAATGCATTCATGTTGCATATAATTCTAAGCAAGCTCTATAAATGGATCGATAATATTATTTAATTACAATCATGTGGAGTACCGGAATCAAGGTCGTGATATCTCGACTACTATAACAGTTTACTTTATGCTAAACAACGCTTATTCAATTCTGACTAATACCATGCAAAATTAAACCTATATTTTTTAGAACTCCAACTTCGTTGAATCTGGCAACAGTTTGATTTATAGCTGAGAACCTGAGATCAGCTTGATCTTGAGTTGAGCGAATTGGAAATTAGACTCACAGTACTCAGGAATTATTATATACATATTAGCAATTTGCGCCATAGATAGATTTTTACTAAAGGCTTATACATATAATATGCTTCTTCTTATAGCAATAGAAATAGAATGCCAGAACCGAGGCACTGCTAGAACTAAAGGTAGCTTCTTAGATAGTTCAAAATATTTGCACATGCTATGGCTGTCAAAGAGAAAAGCTGCCATCAACAACCGTCGGCATTAACAGGGTATCTGTCAGTCACACAAATGCCCCGTCAATCATTCTCATTTGTATTTACATGTCGCCTCGCTGAGATAGCGTTTTTGGGCACATGTTAACAGGAATCAATTCTTCTTGAGCCGGGAACAATGCTCCACGAATTTTGATCGCTTACTCATTGCGAATTCGTCGAACTGTTCGTTAGCGTCATAGCTGACTAGTTTTATTTTTGTTTTTGGATTTGTTTGGAATCCAATTTGCATGGCTGCTTCAACTGAGTCAACCGTCCCAGATGGCCGAGATGCCAGATAGTAGTTGGCCCAAAAGAGATATGGAGGGAGGTATGCACATATCGCATTTATATAAAACGTTATTGGAGCTAATCAATTGAGCAAAGCTTGCGGCACTTTTTGATTTGCTTTTTCCAATTGCATGGCGCCTCAGATCAAAGACCGGCAGCACGACCTTATCAAGCATAACGCTTCCCACTTATCCAACTACCTCGACTCTATCAAATATGGGCTCTATTAGAGTTAGATTGATTATTGATGACATCATAACGGTAACGTATGCAAATAGCATGAATGAATAACGAATATGAATAGCATATGATTCGTTTTATTATCTTTAAGGCAGTGAACAAAAATTATATACATATATGAAGAAAAAATGCGTGATACAAAAATCCCCTATAAGTGCATGATTCCTGAGTCTTATATGATAATTGATAATATTTGTTGATAAAAGGAAAACCACAGCCAAATAGGTATTCATACAAAAAACTCTTGAAGAATTTAATGTTAAATTATAAAAAGTATGATCATTGTGATTATTAATATATTTTATGTCTGAGGCATTTTTTTATTTTTGAATAAAGTATTAATTATGCCAAAATAAATATTACTGAAAGTCTTTTTAAATAAATAAAATATATAATAGTAATGATAGCTATAGAAACATTTTCGCGTGATCTATTTATTTATTTATTTTTTTAATGATGTAACTTAAACATTTAAAAAATAAATAAGAACATTCTTAGGTAAATTAGAAATATCGAAAAAAAAAATGATTCGAATATTTTTTTGGGTACATTTAAAAATATTATTAAAACAATTTCATAACAGTTATTTAGAAAATTAAAAAAAGCTTAGATAAAAAAAAATATGCAGTAGTACTTTTCAAACATATTAATTCAGTAGTCAGTGCCTAATTTTGATTTGATATAAACTCTAGCATCCAATAAATATTCTCATGTATTTCAATTCAAATCGATAATTGATTTATTAATATATGATTATTATTATATTACTAAAACCGTTTATTGGCTGTATATTTTACGGGGGTCTTGTTCATCATTCATCATCTATCATATAATAAATCACTTGTAAAATTATGAGCTTCGACCCTTAACTTACGAATGGAATTTTCACGATTTGCTACACCTTCCATGTACGTAGCTATATAATTTATAGCTTTGCATCTGAGGCGACATTGTAACGAGACTTTGAGCTTATTGTTTCAAGAACGCCCTAAATAATAGAGTTTGCTTTGTAAAATAAAAAGTATAGAACATAATTTTAACAGAAAAGGTTTTTTTCATGGATTACAAAGCGAATAGTGTCTGGAAGCAATATACTCTTTTTACTCCCTTCTGAATGAGTGACTAAAAATATTTTGAATGTGAATAAGTGAAAAAAGGAATAAGCTTTAGCAATACTTTATAAATGCTATTTAGGTAAAGGGATTTAAGATGGTATAGTAGTTATATGGAATAAAAGGGAATGGTAGAGTGTAAAAAGAATATGAAGTATAGAGTATAGTATATATATAGTATAGTAGAGTATAGTATATTAATAGGTAGTATAGCAAAATCAGTAGGGCTTATAGAGAGTGTGTTAGTATAGTATAGAATAGTATGGCTTCTTGCATGAGTATAAAATGCTTTGTCATGCCAACAAAAAAGCACTAAAGAAATAACTTATCAGATCTGATTTTTGGAATGAGGTGTTCAGACTTTACGTAGAAAAAATTATTCGCTTGAACAAGCTCATCAAACTTGAGTCAGTTTCCATTTTGGTTTATTATGAATTTTGTGTATTATGAATGATAGAATTGAATCATATGCTTAAGGTAGAATATAACGGTGGTAAATAGAAAACGAATGACATGTTGTTCCCTTGTTCCGTAATACCGTTTATGAGGTCATATTTTGGTCTTTCGTTCTTACGTTTTAAACATACTGTTATTCGACTCTTCATAAATTTTAATCTAAAATATAATAATTTTAGTCTAGAGAAAATCCGAATGCTGCAATGAAGTGCAGAAATGCTTATTCCACATAGCCCACAGTTATGCCGTTATGCATATTACGGTCTTATGCATACCTAATCATCAATTAAATGTGGGTATATTGGTTTTATGCAATGTCTAAGCCATTGCTAATGGAAATTTGGCAATATGGACCTTAGGACTCATTCAACAATTGAGCCGTAATAGCTTGATGTATACCTTAGGTTTATCTGTAAACAAACCTCCAATAATATCGTGGCTTATAATGAAAAATGCCTCCATTACATGTGAAAGTCTGCCATGAGACTAGCTAAAAAAAGAGCAACAGTTCTTCTACTGAAATTCTGAATTTTGTATTGCAAGAGTATTGGACAGTCGGCAATAGCTGATCGATATGCTTCTACTTGTTTGCGTTAGCGATTTTGCGGCCGATTGCGCAAATATTTGATGGAATATCGAAATCACTTTCACTTTTTCAACAGAACTTGTTGCAGCAGTTGCAAATTTAATGAACGCGTTCTCTACGTTCGTTAAATTAATTGTATTGTAATTGTATCTTTAAATAACCTGCGACTTATTTACTCATACACACACACACACACAGGCAGACATTTTCGTCATTACGTTTTCGGATTGGCATGAATGGTTCGCATTTCGTTAGCTTTTGTGGTCGAAGCGTATTCAAATTTCGCCTGTAATGCAACCCAATTACAACAAAGACAGAGATGGAGCATAGAAAAACGAGAGAGAGAGAGAGAGAGGGGGGGGGGGGGGGGAGAGAGACAAGTGGAAAGAGAGGGCTACTTAGTTATATATGAAGCTTATGAAAGCCGATTGAGCAATTTGTTGCATTCGTTCAATCAATGAGCTATCGCCAGTAGTCTTTGAAATCGACAAAGACCCTTGTTCCCTTAGTCAACCCACTAAAAATGTACAAGTTGCTAAGTAACATCTCCAAAATTGTAAGATACTGCAGATAAAGTTATTTACTGATAGAAGATACAAGAATATGTCATTTATGACTAATGGGAAAAGAATTTTACAGGCGAAAGATACAAATATCTATCAAAAGATGCATATGCTTAATATAATATCTAGTTATAGTAAAGAAGCTACAGACACATTTAAAAAGAATGCTAGATACAGATAAAATATTATCTAAATTTTTATAATAGAAAAAATACAATAGAAGACAAAGATACGTAATATCATAAATACATATACATCTACAGATAACAAAGTTGTCATAGATAAATCATAGACATTGAGATACATACGTACATATATAGGGTTGGAAACTCCTAGGCAAGCTCTTTCGCGCTCTGTATATATATATATAATCCTTCCCGTGAGTTTTCAATCTTTTTTTTAGGCAATGAAGTAATGGAGCATGATAAGCAGATGCAAATAGAGATAACTTTATAAACAGAGATTCAAGAGTTGACATTCTATATAAAAGTATCATCAGATATTATCAGTGAAGAATGAAGATAAGAATGAATATGGCCATGAAGAGTATATAGGATTGTGTGTCTATTAATATGATGATATACGCCTGTAGCATTATGCTAGAAGGAAATATTCTTTCCCATTAAATCTCACTGTGGACAAATCTTACTCTCCAACTCTGAGCACATATCATGCACGTATCAGTGTATGACACCGGCTACGCACGACATGTTCCCGTTTGTTGTGTGTGGCTTCTAAGAGTGCTAGCAAATATTGACTTGTCGCGATTGAACCGATGTTCGGCTGGAATCGTCTCGTTATAAATGCCGCATAATTGGCGCCCGATAAGACTTCGGCCTAATATACGCAAATGTCTCATACTCGCAGAATTTTTGGTCGATTTAAATCTCTGATAGCATTGTTTTGGTGTTAGTTGGGACCGCCACATACCTAGATATTAGTGCTTGGCACCAACAACACAGTTACCATGCATGCGAATACAATGGAAATATAAATGAATCACCTCTGACGCAATTGAACAGCTGAATAACCGCTGCGAGTCACCGGGCCTAAATCTAAATCAAGGATCAAAGATAAGACGACGAAACAACTGTGCGAAATACCCGATAATTCGAAATAGAAATGACCAAACTTGCCTAATTCAAAACTTACCAATTCTAATCAAACCAAGACCAAACAGTAAATCACTGATCTAGATCAATCCATATAGCGTTTGTCCACGCCTGGCGAATAACTGGCAAATGAGGCCAGGAGAATCTGATCTTTTATTTACCCTGAATCAAATATGAAGCCTGCAAAAAGCTAAATCAATATTTGGTGCTATCATTTAGCCTTTTTTATCTGCATATGTATTTATATATATACAGTATATTTTATATGATACAATATATCAACGAGTTTATATATTTATGCGAAGAGCTTTGGCCTCAAAAAAAAAAAGGAGAACTTGCGCAATCTCCAGTTCTCTCTGGCATTCTGAAGAATGAGGCCGAGTGGTAAGCTAAGGTGCTCAAAAGCAACGTGCAGCAGATACCCACTAGATTTGTACGTTCTCAAAAACTTGGAGCTGTAGCTGCTATAGATCTTGAGCTACATGGGAACATATGTACAATATATACATATATGGGAGTATGGTTACAAATATTATATAACAAACAAAGAAAAGAAAACTTATTTGAGAACATTAATATCGTGTTGTCTTTATAATTGAAAATTTTTTTAGATTTTTCCTGAATTCAATCAGAGTGTAAATGGAACTTTTCTCACAAAATCGCTATCTAACCTACTCGAAAGCTTATATCGAAACTAATTTACCTTTAGCTTCAGTAATTGCTGAGTTCCATGGGCATGGATACGACAATAAAATCGATTTTATTTGTGTTTAGAAAACATTTTTTCAATGTGATTTACTTACGATTAAGTTACAGGGTATTCGAAGAAGAGTAACTTGAAAAATAGTTGGTAAAATAAAAAATTCAATTAGAGTGTTTTTTTACGTTGAGTTACTTTAGGGTTATCTTATCGCCAGAGGGCTTTTGCTACCCTGGTAATCGCTCAGCAACAACAAAAACACTCCGACAGCCAGTCCACTTAGCTCTATTATGAAGGAGGCGGGGCTATCCATTGATAACCAAACCACCCACTCGTTTTCTTTGGATCGCTCGATCGGACAGACTTAATAATAAAAGTAAGTACCCTTCCAGTGCGCAACCAACAGCAACGATATGAGGAGCTGCTCGCACGCAAATCCCGAGTAGAAAAAAAAAAAAAAAAAAAAAAAAAAAACGAAATATAAATAAATATATAACTTGAAAAATTAATAGAAAACTGTTAGCCTAGAAAAAAGAAGTGTTTACATTGAGTGCTAAGCAGTGTTGGCTTTTGGGTACGTAGAAAAGTCGACATCATGTTGGGCACGTTTAGTTCGGTCAAGCAATATCTCAAGTTCGATATAACGCGCGTGGTTATCGATAACATTGTGTTTAAGCTCCATTATCGCTGGACCTTTGTGTTGCTGCTGGTGGCAACCCTGCTGATAACATCTCGCCAATATATTGGCGAGCATATACAGTGTATATCCGATAATGTGGTTGCGCCCGTTATAAATACATTTTGCTTCTTTACGCCCACGTTCACGGTGGTAAGTGAGAGGGAGTGTTATACCATGCTAAATACGTACGTTCAGATAGTTTTCCTGATTGAAATTCCTTAATATGTCCCAGATTTGTATAGCTTTAGAGTTGCTGAAAAGTCAAAAGTCATCCTAGTCAAGAAATCTGTAGATATGCCGTAATCAATCAATCAATCGTTTATAATGCCTCATTTAAGTCGCACAAAATAATATTTGATATCTATTCAACTACAGCCAATCAATCAATCATTTGCTGAATTTCTGCCTCGAGTTTAAAGTCTTAGCCATATTTTGCAAAGAACTTTGCAATAAAAATGTTTACCTTTGCTACTACCTTGAGCTAAATATTTCTGCCTATCACAGAATTTGATCAATCATTTGATATTCTGTTACCTAAGCCCACTATGATCAATTGTCAATCAATCAATCAATCCATCATTCGCAAAAGTTCTGCATAAAATCTAATGCTTTGCACTGAATTTAAAGTTAAGAGCGCTATCTCAGCTATCTTTAAAAATCTTTTTCTTACTCTACCTAGAGACATGAACTCATTAAAAAAATGGAATTCTTTATAGAAAGTTTATCTCTTCAGTTTACCCATGGCATATATGCATCATTGTTTACTCGGAACTTTAGCTCAATTGAAATTGATTAACTATCATATAGATTATCTGCTTCCTGCTTTCCTTTGCCATATCTTATATTGATACCACACCGAATCGAGCCTAATCAATAATCCTTTCCTTTTGACAGGTGCGTCACTTAAACAATACAGCTCTGGATTCTGGCTCCGTTTTTCAGCCCGGCATTGGACCCTACAATCGCAACGAAGACAAGATCAAGCGCCACGCCTACTATCAATGGGTCCCGTTTGTGCTATTTGGGCAGGCTCTTTGCTTTTACGCCCCGCACGCGATCTGGAAGTACTGGGAGGGTGGGCGCATCAAGGCCTTGGTCTATGGACTGCGTATGGTCGGTTTGACCAAATATCTGAATAACGACAGCCTGCGCATCGGCAAGCTGAATATACCCTCGATGGCCGAGGTAGAGGATCGTGTGATCAACATACGACGCACGATGATCGATCGGATGCGCTTGAATCAATCGTGGGGCGCACATCTCGTCACTGCTGAAATGCTAAACTTGTTGAATCTGTGCTGTCAGATCTATTTGACCCATCGATTCTTGGGTCGTCAGTTCCTCACGTTAGGCATTAAGGTGCTACGCGAGCGTTGGGTCGATAAAATGGACGCGCTCGATATTGTCTTTCCCAAGGTCACCAAGTGCACTTTCTTCAAATATGGCGCGGCTGGCTCACTCCAGGAGCACGACACGCTCTGCGTGATGGCCCTCAACATCATGAACGAGAAGATCTATACTATACTCTGGTTCTGGTATGCCTTTCTATTCACAATCACCGTGCTGGGTCTTATCTGGCGACTCCTGACGCTCTTCTTCTACAAGAAGTAAGTTGAAAAAGTTATTTTTTTACATTCTGCTGATTCCTGGATATTTTAGTCCTTCTGCCAGTTTTTGCTCGACAGACTCTAGGAAAAATCAGCTTTCGAAGCTCCTAAAAATATTATTTTTGAAAAATACTTACATATATCATACACAAACTTTTCCGAGTGTTTATATGAGGTTCAATGAGTGCCACCACCAAAATATATATTATTATATATTATTACTGAGTCTAAGAATCAGAAGGGTACATGGTCTAAGGGTAGAACGTGGTATAAATCGAAAAATCTAGGAGTCAAATGGCTTAAGAGTGTAAGAGCCTTAGGCTCAAAGGGTCTAGCATTCATTCCAGCATTCTTACCAAATCAGACTTTAAGTCGTAGACCGCAATTTTCATTTGCCAACCATAAAAACTTCATCATGAACTAGTTCAAAATAGATTAAAAAAATTCCTTACCTTTTCCAGTGTCACCTTCACCCGACTATCGCTGTATTGGGCCAAGCCAGGCAAACTGGATGGATCTGATCTGAAAGCTGTTATCGAGAAGTGTAACTTCTCGAACTGGATGTTTCTGTTCTTCCTGCGCACCAACCTATCGGAGTTTCTGTTCGAGAAGGTCGTCTACCATTTGGCCAGCGAGTTTCCCAACAGTCCCATACACGACAACGATATCAACGATTATAAGGCCCGCGAGCGCGAGGCAGCCGGTGGCAGTTCCGGCAAATATCCTCCATTGGAGAGACTGGACACGGTGGATGCGCCCCTGCTGCATCATCGGGCGGCAGTTGGAGCCGGTACAGCGCCATTGCAAACGCCAATAGATGGCGCCACACTGCCAGTTTGATAGCTGCCCGTGCGTTGTACCTTCATTATATCTTAAGTAATTAATTATAATTGTCATTACAATTTATTTTGTTATGGATGAGTTGTTGTTTTTTTTTTAATATTTGTATATATATAAATTTTGATACGATACTTTAGGGTTCTTGTTCTGCGTCTTACTGGCCTTGGTTTTGGAACTGGTTCCGGACTGAAATTTCAATATGCAAATTCCCAAAAAATGTGAACAGATTTAGAAATGGGTAAAAGCTTTTAAAACCTGTCCAGGCCCTGGCCACCCCATCCAACTGGCTGCTGAGCTGCGGGGGCGTGGCAGTTGCTGAAACAGTTAAACAGCGCCCACCTTCCATTTGACTGTCAGCCGTCGAGCCGTTGTCTCTGACTTTATCTTGACTTTGGATTTGACACTGGTCGTCGAGCCACTCTTGACTGCGGTCTGGCGTGACCCACTTTCGGATTGACACGCAACGCCGCGGGCGTGGCCGAATGTGGCCAACAGCTGTGGTTTTTCATTCACAGCTCAAAGATCTAGCGTTCGACCATATCTCATGTCCACAAATTGGAACAGGGTATTCCATGGCAGCTCAACATTTAAATGGTCACGTTCACAGAAACAAAGCAAATTCGAAAGCTTCGCTTACAGTTCATTTGTGCATACATTGACTTGTATATGGAGGCGAAAAAAAAATCTAATTATTTTCCCATATCAATTACTTACGTTGAAGCTGGGATGAATTTTTTGAAGCTTTCACTTTACAAGATCCTGAGATATCTGAGATATACTGCTGACTACTAAATTCAATTGAAATCTCTAGGCAAAATTGTAAAAAAAAATTTTCTTCACTTTATTTTTATTTTCAATCTCAAGCCTTGCAAATGATTCTCAGCCTGTGACAAAAGAACATATGTAAAAAATTTTTATCATAATACTACTTTCAATATGTTTTTCAAAATATTATGTTTATCACAAAATTTCGTTATCAAACTATTTTTATGAACACAGCTGCATATGTGTTACATAGCTTACGTTCAAACCATTCAAGATTACTTGAAACTAAACACCTTTGAGCTATGCATATATAAATTCCAATTGAAGTACGACAAGCACATTTTATAAAAGAGTATTGTCCAAGGAAATCCTACTCCATATTCGGGAGGAAATTGCTGAATAAATGTAAATATTTGTTTTTTAAAAGCTTCCCAATTAATAATGGTATATTGTAAAGATGAGGCTCGAGAAATTTCTAGGTCTCCCCAGGATCTCTTTATAGAAATTTTGTAAAGATTTAGAACCGAGGAATTAGAGGAATGCCTCGGTCGGGGCCAGAAAACTTCAGCAAAAAACTACAAAGCATGAGACTGCAGTATGAGACTCTAAGAGGAGACATTAAGAGACTGTAGCAGGACACAGTAGTAAGAGACTGTAATAGGAGGCTACCCGCGTCGGCCTGTGCCGACTCTACTGGAGAAACGCCACCGAATTGGACCACCCGCCTAATCCAAAGCCTATAACCAAAATATTAAATAGCCACCGATTTATTCTCTTTCATGGATTTGCGTTTATTTCAGTAATATATTCCAAATTTCCAGTCTATTTAATTTTAATTGCAATTGAATGAGTATTGTGCAGTCGGTAGTAACCCACTTCAATGTTCTTCCTTGCTTTTAGTAAATCTTTAAGCTGAATCTTATTTCAAATATTTTTCCATTTAAAAGAGACTACCATGCCAGATGTAACCACGATAGATAGAGTTTTGCACTCATGAGCGCTTTTATATCATTAACCACCATCAAGCCCTACTAGCTTATCCGCTTCACATTTTCCCAAGCTGAAAAACAACATGAAAACGTTTACAAAAATGTTCATTTTGGCCATCTGAACAGCAATCCTGACTTACAAGCTCCATACTCGAATGCTGTGCTTATTTGGTCGACGATGTCAATTTGTAGCTGTGGCAAAGACGTGGCAAATAATATTCGATTGCCTTATTGGTGGACATGTCGGTTAGTTATGACACCTGCTCAACCTGAGCTGTTGCCAATTAGTTGATATTTTACTTCGTTTCTAATTCTAATTCTTTTTTTTTTTGCCTTTTATTTATTTGTATTTATATATATTATTTTGTCATTTTGGTTTTTTTTTTTAGTATTTGCTGTTTTTTTGCGGTCAATGCCAACGAGTTGAATTGAGTTGAGTCTGTGGCAACCCCTCCTACTGGCGACCTGCAGCGCGTCCCCTTCTGCGCTGCTGTCAGCCAACATGTGTTTGCTGTCGCCTTAAGTAGTTGAGCCAATAGTCAAATAAAACTGGATGGAAGAGCTGTCTGAATAATGCCTAGCATGCGAATAACCTAAACGGATCGGAGATGAAATCGAATTGCATTTTTTTCTTATACTCTATAAAGTGAATTTTGAGAAGAAATTTGGTAAAATTATTAGTCGTATTGGGAAAAAAAACTTATCTTGCAAATAATAAAAAAAAATATATATCAAATAATACTCTTGAAGAAAAGAATTTTTTTATTTTATAAATTAATCCTGAAAAAGAGTTCTAGACTATAAAATACATAAATACATAAATATTTATAATTATTTATATATATAAAAAAAAAGGCAAAAGAAAATAAAATTTATTCATATTGTATTATAAAATAATAAATACCAAAAATATAGTTTTTTATTTTTTAAATATATAAAAAAAATAAGAAATAATTTATCACCACATTTAATTTTTAAAACAAAACAAAAAAAAAGAGAGAATATGTCACAGAAAAACGTTAACAGTATCCTTACTCATATGTCTCTTATTTTCGAGAAAATTATAAAAATTAGTGTAAAATCAAATCGAAAAAAAAAAAAAAATTTTTAATTTTTGTTTAAAAAAAAAATTTTTTTTTTAGTAATACAGAAAACTATGTAGCTTCAAGCTTCTTTGACCTAGCTGCACTGTGCTAAACTAAACCTTTGCAGTCAACTACCTCTACCATCTCATGTAAAGTCTTTAACTGCATCACATCTCAGATATTTCTCCATTTTGTGAAATATCTCTACCATATCATATATCTACAGGAAACACATCGACATCGTATATATAATTAACAATAAATTCTCTCTCAAATTTAGTTTTTAATTTATCCATTTCATATGGAACATATTTATTCTATGTAAATCTCTTCAGAATTACTCACTCAATCTCATCGTTAAAAAAAAAGAGTATTTCAATCTTAATATCAGCACATTTAGATAATATCAGACTTTCAGTGTTGAAATCAATGAAAAAATATAAATATATAAAAATTAATAAATAAAATAAAAAAAAGAGAACATGTTCAAAGGTTACTTTCCGATTCGATTGTTGTTGTTGGATCGGGGGCATTGAAATCGACTAAATATGTCACATAATACGGTTTAGACACGTCTTGTTCTTTATTCCTTTGTTCTGCTTTGCATATCAAGTGATTCGCTTTCTGATTCCCCAAAACTTCGTTGGGTATTTCTTTTTTTTTTTCGAAGTTCTGACAAAGCGGAATCGAACAAAAATTCCAGTCAAAAGACACGAAATGAAAAAGAAAGAGAAGCACAAGAAGAAGAAGCAACAGCAGCAGCAGATCGTATAATAAATAATTGTGTAGACCTGGGCATTGTTTTCTTTTCGTATTGTTTGGCTTCTCGCTTCGCTTCACTTCACTTCACTTCGCTTCTCTCTCCATCTCTCCGTCTCTCTGTCTCGCTCTTCGCCCTGGTGAATGACCGTTAACATTTTCGTGTTCGTCGCCAAAGAACCAGCTTACTGGTATGACAGGTTTCTCTACTCTCTGGCCCCTATTGAGTCGTCTTTTTGGCCATATCCATATTGAGATAGCCGACCAAGATAACCAGACCAAAAATAAAAATAACAATAAAATCAAATAAATGCAAGACTATAATAAAAAATGATAAGAAGTGTGAAGTCCTTTTATGGCAGCGAAACGATATTATTTGTCTTCCCATACAAACACTTTGAATTCCATCCAGAAATCATTTATCTTGACCCATCAGGTTAGTATAAATTTAGTTTGTAGATAGCATAGGGACAGCACATCATGTTTGAGTTGAATGTTTTCACATCTGAAATGAGAGAAATCAAAATCAATTTTTTTTTTCTTTTTGGCAAACTTACACTTATATAAAGCAGAGCACTAGATTTTTTAAGGGCTCTCGAGCTAAATTTTTTAAATATTTATGAGAAATATTTAAAGAAATAGAATTACGCAAAACTCATTCACGCTCTAAAAATAGCCTAATTTATTTGAATTTGGATTGGAACATCCCGAAAAGCTGTTAATCGAATACATAGGAGATAAATAGCTTACAGTAATTTACCACGATCTGAATGGAAATAAATAAATCTATATGAGTCCAGTTGTAATATATATTTCTTTACAACTATATATATATATAATTGTCTATAGTCGTATATGTTAGCTTGTATAGTCGTGATATAAGTCTCTAGTTATAATAGGACCCTAAACCATTTTTAAGTCTCAAAAGATATAGTCCATATAGGACATATATGTATGTATACAGACGAACTGATCATCAATGTTGTCTTATACAACCAAATGAGACTATATGCAAGTAAAATGCTGATGTCTGTTTAAGGTAAAAGCTTAGAGTTTTTTTGGGAACTAATCTAATTAGCAAAATGCTTTAATTATATCTTCTTTTTGTAGATATCAGAAACTAGACATTAAACTCCAATTAAATCTATGTATGTATATATATGTATATCTTTATTTTAATTTATGTAAGACACATGGAATATGATTTGCCGTCTTCGAGAACTTATACCAAATGGAATTTCAAAAATTTTCTATAGCTTGTTCAAGCATAGCTCAAGGTTTATAAGAGCTAAAGCTACTAAGTCTAGCTTACAGTTTTTCCTGTAAACTAAACATGCACTAAAAATATATAATTGTTTCTAAAAATGCATATTTATTTATCATATTCTTCATGTTGAGTGCGTAACTCAAGACAATCCTTGGGAATGTTCCGGGCACCGGCGACAATTTACCTCAATTATCGAAATTTATGCGACAATTAACACTTTGAACCGTTGCAGCCAAGCGAAACGAGATGCGATTGGGGGTTGGGGTTGGGGCTGGTGCATAGGCATGGGAATGGGGTTGGGCATGGCAATGAGACTGGGCATCGGTCTATGCTCGGACCTGCTATGGAGCTGCTGCTGCGACCTGTGGCTCGTCTCGGAATTCGTTGCCAATAAATTTATGCAATTGGCACACTTGTTGCATAACCCCTCCCTGCCCCCTCCTCCACCTCCTCATCCTGCTTGGGGAAAGAAGTCTGCCAGTTTCTGGGCCCATGTGAAATTTATTTCAATTGCATTTAATTTGTGTGGATTAGCAAATGTTGCATATTTCTTCACTTTTGTCACCGAAACAGCTCCTTAGCTCGCTCCACATGCATCTAATTTGCATCTCATGCAACATTTATTGCAATTTATTAGCTATTCCAACCCAAAGCTCGGCCCCAATTTAGCCACGTGATACAAATTGAGGAAGCGCCCGTGCCAAGGGCATGTGGGTGGGTGGAATGCCTATGCCTATGTCTATATATCTATATCTATATCTATATCTATATCTATATCTATATCTATATCTATATCTATATCTATATCTATATCTATATCTATATCTATATCTATATCTATATCTATATCTATATCTATATCTATATCTATATCTATATCTATATCTATATCTATATCTATATCTATATCTATATCTATATCTATATCTATATCTATATCTATATCTATATCTATATCTATATCTATATCTATATCTATATCTATATCTATATCTATATCTATATCTATATCTATATCTATATCTATATCTATATCTATATCTATCTATATCTATATCTATATCTATATCTATATCTATATCTATATCTATATCTATATCTATATCTATATCTATATCTATATCTATATCTATATCTATATCTTTATCTTGTTTTAAGTTTGATATTTTCAATTTAATTTTCCTTACTTTTCCCAACCGAAACGCGTCAAATCAAATTTCTTTGTTCCGGTTTCCATGTTTTGGGGTAGCATGGGATATTTCCGCGTCGCCTTTGTGTCTTTGTTCCGGGTATCAAAATGCGACTCCTGGAGCAATGACGAAATAGCAACCACGAATTGCATACGGCGTAGGTCAGTTCGACTCACAAAAAACAAAGAGAGAAGCGAACGATAGAGGGAGAGAGCGAGTGAAAATTTTCACTCAAAATCTCAGTACAGTACGCAAAGGACAAAGGAAAGCGCTCTTTACCTGTGCTCTCCAGCTCGTTTTCTCTCTCTCTCTCTGTCTCTCTCTCTCTGTCTCTCTCTCTCTGTCTCTCTCTCTCTGTCTCTCTCTCTCTCTCTCTTTTTATATGTCTCTTTATCTGCAGGATCAAGCGTTATGGGGGTAGCAACCCTCGAAATGACGTCGCAGCAGCCCGAAACAGCGCACAAAGCAAACGACGCAATTCGCACCCGCAATACGGAAGAAGGGCGAAGCGCGTCATCCAATATACATATATATATATATATGTTTGTATATATATATATGTGTGTAACCCACCCGATTTCCAGGAAGCGAGAAATGCATTTGGATATTTTAACGTATTTGGGCAACAGCAAACAGAACAAGGAAGAAACCATCGAAAAACGCAAATGGAATACCCTAACACATTTCTTGGAGATTCTAGATGAGAAATCAAACTTAAATATATTTATATAGATGAAAATATTGATATTTTAAAAATTTAAAAATACAAAATAAAATGGATTTTAATTACAGTGAGAAATTCATGCGAGTTCTTATTCCTAGGGGATCTTAGTGATATATATATGATATATCAGCTTAACTTATAATGTGCCGTATCGAATGTATTTTCATTAGGCATTAAATAATAATATGTGCAAAACAACATGGATTTTTAATTTAAAATATAATAGCAGAAAAAATATATGCATATAAATAAAATGTAAAAAAAAACTACTTTCAATATTTAATGAAAGTTAATATTAGAGGTTATTCATTTATTTATTGTTCAACTACTCACAAATATTTTTAAAAAATGTTAACAAGAAATCTTATCGACAGAAAACAAAAAACCATTAATGTTTCTAAGGAATCAATTTTTCTTTGTAACGAATGTAAAGCTAGGCCATAAAATAAATAAATATATATATATATATATATATATATATATATATATATATATATATATATATATATATATATATATATATATATATATATATATATATATATAAAATAAATAAAAGTTTATATATATATGCCTGTATGTATGTAAGTGCAAATGAAATAGGAACGCGCGTGTTGAACCGCAAAGTAAACGAACCACAAAAGGAATCAAAGTCTGAACCGCAAAATACGATATGGTTTAGCTTGATATAGAATTGGCTGTAACATTGTAGAAAAATACATATGACTACAATAGATCAAAGACTTTCATTATATATGAATCGCACTGTTAAGGCTTTGAGTAAAGAAAACCTGAACGAGATATCGTTAATCTATATATACAGTAGAATCCGCTTATAACGACTTCACTTCACATAACTTTCCTCCCTTGGTTATAACATCAAGGACGCTTAAGGCAGCGTCGTTATAGCCTGATTCGTATCTATATATAGACATATGTATATATGCTTCATAGAACCCATATCACTGTTATTTTACATAGAAAAATCGAATTACCCGTTGGTAGAGCATAAATAGTCTAACGAGCTAGGGGTTAGGGGTAATGCGATGTAGGAATTTTAGGGTTGTTTACACTCTTTATTATGTCTCTATGTGTCTGTGTGTGTGTGTGTGTGTGTGTGTGTGTGTGTGTAACATGTGGCACGTTCTAATGTGGTTTTTACTGCCCGGAAATTTCAATGCGTCGCGACTCTACAGATTTTTCCATAGCTTTTTTTTTTGTCCTCTGTCTCGGTCTGGATCTATTTCCGTTTTTATGGCTTTGCCTTTGTCTGCGCTTCTATTTTTATCGGCTGGTGCGCTTTGCAGAGTGCTTCGCATTGCATTGCCGCCGCTTGGCAGTGACCTTGAACAGCTGCTGCTGCTGTTGCTTCCCTCCAGCATACCCGATGCAGTTAGCGTCTCACTCTTTCCCTTCCTCATCTTTACAGCGCGCCGAACTTCTCGAACATGCGACTCCTGTCTCCGTCTCGTCGCGTCTCATCACTGGGCGTCTGGGCGTATC
The DNA here is from genome assembly GCF_054131065.1 of Drosophila arizonae. Taxonomy (NCBI): domain Eukaryota; kingdom Metazoa; phylum Arthropoda; class Insecta; order Diptera; family Drosophilidae; genus Drosophila; species Drosophila arizonae. The sequence continues at coordinate 9,241,577 of NC_142927.1, read as the reverse complement.
AGGCAATGCTATTGACCTCTCGCCTTTCGAAATAGCGCCGGCATAGACAGCCGCTTGATTGATGCAGCATCAAATACCCTGTAATTTGCAAAAGTCGCACAATCGGAAAGAATTTCCCTTCGTTTATCTGTCATTACAGGGTATTCCAATTAGTTATTACAATTCTTTGATACGTTAACGCTTCAGCAGAAATACCTCTCCACTGTCATAGCTTAAATTTACAGGGTATTCAACTAACAGACTTTTCTGATTTCTGATTTGATAGTAGAGCCTCTCAACTTGTTAACGATTGCATCTCTTATGAATTTACAGAGTTTTCCGTAAATGTTTACATTGTACAAATAAAGGCTCGATTTGTTATCATTATGTAGAAATGATTTTAATGCAATAGACTGCGACTCATCTGCCTTGCGTAATATAAACATTATACAATACAAATTATAGGGCATACAACGTGTGCAGCTGTTATTTGTGTATTCTTTTTCAGAAGAGTTCATTAGCTTTCCGTTTATCCCCAAATTACAGGGTATGTAAGACTGTTCTTTTGATTGCCTGTGTAAACATTTAAAGAATTAATATACCCTCATTTTTTACATAATACTTTGAAATTGCAGGATATTCATATATGATAGCTTCCTACTAGCGCTTTGATATCTAAAAAAAAAAAAGCTACAGAGTATATATCCACTATTATACCTTAGAATCCACTATTTATCCCCTGCGTTGGCAGCCTATTTTCAAAGAATTTCCTAACAATTTCTTTTCTGCTTATCTTCTTTTGCCCCGCTCCCAGCGAACTCTGTAATTGTGCTCGCAATTACAGGGTATAGCACAGATTATATTACATAATAATGATGTGGCCTCGTTACGCGGCCGATTATCAGCCTATAACCTTTCGAGCAGGAAATCAGATGCCAAAACACATTTGTAACTGACGTCAATTCGAGATTATGAAGACGAAACATTTCTGTTTCCATTTGTCACGAATCGAGCTCGAATTCAAAATCGAAATCCCAGCTTGATGTTGTTGTTGTTGCTGTTGTTGCTGAGGAAATTGGATGCCATTGAGTGGCACTCAACGATGCAGCTACTTGACTTTGCTGTTAACGATCCGCACTATGAAAACCAACTGTTCAGTTAATATGCAACATACGATATTTAGAACGGTTATGCGATATTAACAAATATCAATGAGCCGTATTAGTTGCTTGTAAAGTCGAATACAATAATAAAACAGAGCCGGAATCTGTGCGCTGCCAGATTATCGATACAAACCCCTTTGGAAATTTTTATATACATAATTACAGAATAGAAAAACTTATATATTTATGTATATACAGTCGAGTCTCGATAATTCATACAACGCTAAATCGAAAATCGCAATACAAAAATTCTATCCCCTTCAAAGAAATTTGTTTTCAATGATTCTCGATAGTTAAAATTTGTGTGTAAATCGAAAAAAAAAATTATCCCCTTGCCATTTTGAATTTTTGGAACTCTACTGTATATATATTTCAGAATTGAGGTATATATTTAGATCCAACAATACTTCAATATTTGATAATAAATTAAAGATTATAGATAGTTAACATATTTCAAAACAAAAAATTAAATCAGGTAATGGGAAATCAAAGTAAGCTGTAATTTTTATACCCTGAACCCATTGAAAATGGGAAATCAGGGTATAATGGTTTTGTGAAAAAGTATGTAACGGGCAGAAGGAGGCGTGGCAGACCCCACAAAGTATATATATTCTTGATCAGCGCGACGAGCTGAGTCGATATAGCCCTGTCCGTCTGTCCGTCCGTATGAGTGCGTCGATCTCAGAAGTTACAAGAGCTAGAGAGCTGAAATTTGGCATGCATACTCGTGAGTACCATACGCAGTACGAGTTTGCTTTATTTTTTCGATAAATCGTCCGATAACTTTTTTATCGAGAATAATCGAAAAATTGATTTTGTTTTTTTAGCCTAATTTGAACTTTTTTAGACCTGGAATCTTCAAATTTGTGTTGTATATAAAGTTAATCGATACAAAGATTTTGTAATTTACAGATTTGGGATACCATGCCCCCTTCTCCCCCAATTTGTAAAAAACGCATTTCAAGTACTAGAGACTTGTGCTTTGGAATGTACACACATATTCACCATATGATTACACTTTGAAAGTTTCATTAAGATCATATGTCTACAAAAGAAATTATTCGACAAATAAATTCTCATAATATTGCCCACACTGCAGCGCAGCCCAAGCGCAGTCGCTGCTTACTGCGCAGTTAGCAGAGCGCAGGCTTATGCGTGCGTGTGGATGCATGTGTATGTATGTGTGCATAAAAGAGGTGCAGAATAATTAGAATATCAGCTTAGAGGGTTCAGGGTATCTCCTAGTCGAGCAGTCTCGACTGGAGCCTTCTTACTTGTTTATATTTTCATTATTATTTTTTTTTTTATGGGAGTTCAATAATTCACGTTCTCCGTTTACGTTGAATATTTTCTCTATATAGTGCTAAAATTCTTGTCAATAGATTCCTGTTTTTTCCATATATATAATTATAAAAAATAAAAATAAATGAAAATAAAACAGTAAGCGATGTCAAAATATAAGAGCAGAAATTTTGTTATCAAGAGTTCCAAGCTCACTTTCACAGATATACTTTAAGAGTTTACTATACATATGTATAAATACATAAATCTATGTACGTATGTATATATATTTAGTTTCGTCTGATGAGCCAATGTCAGAGAAGTCAATTGAAATTAAAAAAGTCTGCAGAGCCAGGCCCAATTGCTGTGGACACACGTAGATTAGTCGCAGAGACGGGACTGATAAGAAGCAACAGCAATGAGCGAGGCCTCGATTAGAGACTGAGAGCATGAGTGCTATATATAGAGCATACATATTATATGTGTTATGTGATCTATGTCGTAGCTGGTATTATTATTTTGGGTGGTTGGGCTTGTCCGCCCAGGCGCTGAGACAAATTAGCGCCTCAATGACAATGATAGGCCCTCAAGGCGCTTTCAATTTAGGCAATTACGCAACTGTAAATGGAACTGGAATTGGAATTGAGAATGGAACTTGGAATTGGAATTGGAATTGGAATCGGAATTGACAAATCGTGGGTGGCAAATACCTAGCATCAAATCTACATACATATATAATAAGTACATATATGAGACTTGGCTTCTCAATCAAGAAGTAACCTCAAATTGAGCCGCATTAAATGATTCTCGCTTAATGAAATGTCAATATCAATTATATTTTCATCTTTAATCTTTCGATTCGATTCGATTCGATTCGTTTTTCCAACCGCACAGGTTGCAATCCGCTTGATTGAGGGTCGCGCGTCGTCAGACAACCTCAAGGCAAATTGGCTGGCAACGACGACAACTTTCAAACTAGTACACAAGTTCTAGGTAGCAAATCGACCGTGAGATACCCCTTAAAGTCCGAAAACATAATCCGAATTACAGAGGGTTTTTTTTAGATTTAACCTGAGATATATCGAATATTCCTTGAAGACTTTAAACTAATTTCATACCTATAACTAAGGCTTATTATTAACATATTTTTATTGCAGGGTATAACAAGTCGTTCTCCAGCAACTATTTGTTTTTTCCGGATATTTACTTTTGATACAGCAACATCCTTTTGATCTTCATATTTCCCTATTACAGGGTATAACAAGTCGTACCTCAGCCACTATCTTTATTGCAGTTGAGACTTTCAATATTTTATTAACAATCCCAAGTCGAGTTAACAAATTTTAAAATATTTTTTATGACAGGGTATATCTAGTCGTGCAGCAGTGAGTCAATTTCATGTTTCGAGGGTACTTACAGCGTATATAGTAGAAAAATATATTCGATAGTAGTTGTTCAGTTAATAGAAACGCAAGCAAAGCTTAATTTAACAACAATATACCCTAATTTGAATATTTGCCAATTACAGGGTATCCTGCGTCGTTGAAATGTATGTCACAGCAGTTACAGTTGCAGCGGCAATCGCATAGATCAATCTGTCGATTAGCCAATATTGCCGCAAAGCTATCAAATTGTAAGCCGTAAGACCTCCACACACGCCCCCCATCGTCTGTCTAAACTTCTCTCTCGCTCTCCCTCTCTCTCCTTCTCTCTGCTGAGGCATGTGCCATGCCCAATGACAATTAAAAAGCCGCCTTTTTTCTTTATTTATGTGTGGGAATCTTTACTCATGTTCAACTTAACTTAACTTACGTATAAAAAAAAAAAAAAAAATTACATTTTTGTTTGTATAAAAAAATTGAAGAAGAAGAAGACGAGAAGAAAAAACAAATATAAAACGCATAAGTAATCAAAGCCAACAACATGCTGTTTGCTGTTTGTTTGTCCGCTTTGTTTACAAAGCTCTGTTTAAGCTACGCTCTCTCGCTCTCGCTCTGCCGCTCTCTTGTCCGCTCTCAGCAGCGTTGCCAGACTGTCCGCGTGAGCAGCGCTAGCGCTAGCGCCACACCCCACACGCTGCTGCTGCTGGCCAATTGATTGGAGTGATTGCAGCCATCCGTATCGCAGGTGTAGATGCAGCTGCGATAATCCATGCGATCGCCCTTATTGCGCACATAGTCACAATAGTTGCCCAAATCCTTGGAGCTGCAGAAACGTTTCGCCCCAATGCCGCCCTCGAAGCGGCCCACATGCTTCACACAGAACGTGGCGCCATGGACGCTCGAACAGTTCTGTGGCTGGATGTCGGGCTGATCGAAGCGATCAAACCATTCGCCACACTGGAACGGATTCTTCGTGTCGCTCGCATCGCATACGTAACACTCAATTGCCAATGTGCACTGCAGGCGGCAGCAGCACCAGAGCAGCGCCGTCAACATCAGCGCTGGCAGCATTGGCATTTTCTTCATTATTGTTGGTGTTGCTGTTGTTGTTGCTGTTGTTTTTTTTCTGTTCGATTGCACAATGTAGCTGCTAGAGTGATGACGCACTAAGCGCCCGCGCACATACACACACACACACACAGGCAGCGAGACACACGCACACACGCACACAGATAGAAGATACAAACGAAGAGACGGCGATGAGAAACTAAAGTCGGCGTCGTCAGCAAATGCCAAGCTTGTACTGAAGCGTTGTTTTAACTTCGTTTCTGTTCGTTTCAGTTGTTGCTAGCGAGCAGCACACACACACACGCACATACAGAGACTCACACACACACACGCGCTTAGGCAGTTAGCCGATTGCGCGTGTATGAGTTGAGCGCTTGCTAGCGCTCTCTCTCGCTCACCTGCTGTTAGACTCGACTGTTATTCTAGCCCTAGCTGTTTTATCAGCTGTGTGCGGCCGCATCCTTTTGCTGGCGCCCTCTAGCGTGCCATCTGCGCTCATCCGTTTATCGTTTATCGAAACTTGTTGCTTGGCAACACACCAGCGAATGCCAATGCAAGGCAACAGGTATGCCGCACATACACACACTCACAGACCCACTAGTTTGGCTCCCCTGTTGGCGTTCTGATTGGAATCTCATTGGAGTTGCTATTGGAAACGTCATCGTTGGGTTCTTTGGGCCTGCTTTGGCGACGTCAGCGAGTTTCGCTGGCAGCCGAAGCAAGAATCAACGAGGGCATTCAACTTGACTGAGACAAAAGCTCAACACACACACACACACATACACACAGCCAGAGACACACACTCACACACGACAAAGCAAACAAGGCTAAAAACAGCTTTGTATACCCTGTACTTATGCAAAAATTGAGTTCAATATCCTAAAGTTTATTTATATAACAGACAGGTGAAGGCAGTTTCGATGACACTGATCATTCATTATTATTACCAAGCTCTGAATTTCTCTATCGATTTCTTTTCCTACTTCTACTTCAATCATCTATCATTTCGATTAGCCGGAATAGATAACTATCGATAATAATCGACAGCCTAACTTTTTTGCTTAAACAAGCAATGGCATTGATTTCCATTAGTGATCATTTCTATGGTATCGATAAATATCGCTACAAATGACTGACTTAGGACTTAAAATGCCCGTTTACGAACGATCTCGTTGTAAACCAAGAAAATGTAGGGTATTTCGCATTTGGGTACTCCCAACTCGCTTGACAACGAGTCGTGCTGCCCACAAAAAGAAAAAGCATTGTCAACGATCTGATCGGCAGACAGAGTTTGTAAAATGCAGAAGGTGGAAGGTGGGCTCCGGCTAGGTGCCAGCACCCTGCCACCTGCTCCCTGCCCCAGCCCCCAACCACACGCCAACCCGTAGCCCACCCCTCCCCTCCCCTCCCCACCAGCCTTGAAAACAGGGCCAAGCCTTAAAAAAAACCCACACGACCCAACTTCAGGTTTTCTCTTTATGGTTTATGCTTGACTTCAGCGACTGGCCCGGCCTATGTAGCATGGGACATACGTCGCTACGTGCGGCATGCGGCAGTCAGTGTGTGGCATGCAGCGTGTATGTGTGTGCATACGTGTGTGTGTGCAAGAATTGCTCAATCTGCAGCTCAAGCAAGATATCTTTAATGACTTTCCATTAAGGATAGCTCCATTTATATGGCAGCAGCTTGACAGCCTTTTGAAAACCCAAACGCAGCTTGAACCGGATCAACAGAAACATATACCTATATACACAACTTTTATCATTATTTCATCATATATTCCAAGCCAAACCTGAACAACTTTTTGCCTATGAGCTGAGTCGGATTATTCAGTCGATCCATAAAAGGAGCAAAATCTTTATTCTTTGACTATTAATAGCAAAAACCCACTTGAGTTTAGGAGTTCCCATAACTCGAATTTCGAATCCAATATGCATTAGGGATAGTCGTCATCTATTAGTGTTTGTTTTCAGCTCATCAGCCTTCGAATACTTGAGTTTTTCTTTTATAAACTATGAAGATATGTTTAAGCACTTGAAAACTATTTCACTTCGTTTTTTAAATAGTCCAAGAGATATACATAGATGAATGTAAAAAAAGGCAGAAAGTTGAAGTCAGATGGGAGATGAATAGGAGATAGGAGATAGGAGATAGGAGATAGGAGATGGGAGATAGGAGATAGGAGATGGGAGATGGGAGATGGGAGATGGGAGATGGGAAATAGGAGATAGGAGATAGGAGATAGGAGATGGGAGATGGGAAATAGGCGATAGGAGATGGAAGATAGGAGACAAGAGATGGGAGATAGAAGGTGGGATAGAAGAGGGGAGATAGGAGATAAGAGATGAAAAATAGGAAATAGAGGATAGAAGATGGGGTTTCACACATGTCCATCATACTTATATACCATCTATCCCATATACATAAATATATCGAGTTTTACGATAGTCAACATTATGGGCCGCAATTTCTGCGTACGTGACAAATGGAACGATCTACAGGAGAAGTTGCTCAACATGAAATGCAAGGCTGATGCAGCAAGGCGAGGTACAGTGTCTGCAGATGTTGCACTTACACATACACATGCACACTCGTATACATACATACATACATATATGTATGTATATGCATGCACATGTATGGCATATGCTACATGCTGACGGCCTCGTATATAAATTGTGCACTTTGATCTACACACTTAGTGACTTTTGGGCGAGTGCATAATTGAAAAAAAAGAACGAGAACCGGCGCCCAGGCTGCCACGTCGCATGCACAACGAGGAGAGAGCGATAGAGTATGCGAATGCGCTCAAGAGAGCATGGCTGGAGAGGGGCGGGTGCGCAGCAAAGGCAACAACAGGGAAGCTGCATGCGGAAGCATAAAAAGGAAGTGTCTAAGCAGGGGAATTGAGTGAAAAGGAGCCGGGCATTTGAGTGGAATATGCAAGAGACGAGCATAAGGCAAACAAAGAGATAGAGGCAGAGCAACAGCGAAAGAGAGAGGGAGGGAGGGAGAGGAGAAGGCAATACGCCGCCAGGCTCAATCAGGAAAACAAACATAAATAGAGTTCTGCATCGGCTCAAGTCGAAATGGAATGCAAAGAGAAGACTCACAAATTGAGACACACACGCTCATACACACACATTAATCAATGTCACGTACATTGCTCCGTGCACCCACAAAGCAAAAAGACAGTTATCGAAATGTTTATCGGTTAACGGGCATACGTGCACAACAAAGCTGAGTGAAAGGCACAGCAAGATATATGTATGCTCGTACATAAACGCATACACACATACATTCACATGGACACGTAAGTATGTACATCTGTATGTACAGTGATCACACAAGACAAGTCGGGCTTACGTTCGGACCTGGGGGTATAATGACAACGCACTTGAATTATTTCAACTTTACGAAAGTGGCGCAGTTTATGGTGGGACCATTAAAAAGGCCAAGACCAGCAAGACGATCATGTTAAAAAAGCAGAAGCAGAAGAAGAAGAAGGAGACAAGACAGCACTGGAATTAATAAAACAAAAACAAAGTGTATTAAGGGCGTCCTCGACTAGAAAATAGCCTATAAAACTTTAGCTATCAGCATTATCATTAGCATTGTAATTTTTATAGGCATTATTATTGTTATGATCATATTGTTAACAATGCAATTATCGTATTGTTGTCTTTGTCCTTATTATCGATAGCTGTCCTTGTCATTGCCATTGTCATTGCCATTGTCATTGTCATTGCCATTGTCATTGTCATTGTCATTGTCATTGTCATTGTCATTGTCATTGTCATTGTCATTGTCATTGTCATTGTCATTGTCATTGTCATTGTCATTGTCATTGTCATTGTCATTGTCATTGCCATTGTCATTTTCACTGTCACTGTCATTGTCATTGTCATTGTCATTGTCATTGTCATTGTCATTGTCATTGTCATTGTCATTGTCATTGTCATTGTCATTGTCATTGTCATTGTCATTGTCATTGTCATTGTCATTGTCATTGTCATTGTCATTGTCATTGCCATTGCCATTGTCATTATCATTAGTATTAGCATTGTCATTACCATTACTATTATTATTATTATAATCAGAATCATTTCCACTAACACCCTCCAGATTATAAAAACATTTACAGGGTACTCGAATACGTATTACACGCGCTCACTGCATGATACGACCACATGTGGGGCAAAACGGCCAAGGGTTTTTTTGGTAGGTGGGGCGGGGCGTGCAGACGTTTGGGCCAGGCATGTCTTGAACTGGTATCACGCCGACGACTCAGACAGAAAGCCCTATAAATTGCGTGTTGCACACGCGCAGCTCGTAGCCATAAATGTGGTTAAATGCAAACTACTCCAACCTAACTGTAATCGGAGAGCAGCCATATTGATTGAATGACTGATGAACCGAACTGATGACTGATGAAAGCTGAGCCAACGATATCGATGGCGTTATTGCCAGAGCGGGTCGCATTTAGTATGAATGATATAGTAGATCACGCATCCAAACACTGCACAGTTAGCTCCAATTGCAGTGTTGCTAAACGGTATAACAAATACTAGATGTAGTGTAACAAAAAAGCCTTAGAGCTATATACGAATATCTTTTTCATAGAATAAAGTGTCAAACATTCTAGAGACTTTTATACTTCTAGCTTACAATGTAATTAGCATTCGGAATATATAATGGATTACCATTATTAACTTTAAATTCTATTTAGAATTGCTTGTTTATTATTGTATTATTATTATTATTATTATTCTTTTTTTTTTTTTTTCTTATTTTTATTCTATTTACTGCTAGATATTTTTCATGTTCCTTGAATATTTATCATTTTTATTTTTTTTATCGCAGCAAATTGACGATAGCAAATTAACAGTTAAAAATTATATTATTTATAGAGCATATCAAAGTCGATTTGCTTACCTCTAAAGCCTCTTCCCTCTTTCCTCCTCTGTCTTCTACTCTTTTAATAAAAGCAAAAAACAAGAACTACCGAAAAAAAATTAAATTCAACACTATTTAAATTACCAGTTTTTCTTCTTACCGCATTTTTATAACAAACCAAAAAAGGTAAAATGAAAAAAAAAATGGTAAAAAGAAGCAGAAGAGAAAACCTTACCTTTCGAAATGTGATTTTAAATTGAAGACAGGAAAGCGAGAAAAAAGGCAAACGCAACAACAAGACCACAACGTGAAATTCGAAACATTAACAAAAAACAAACTATATATATATCTGTGCATACACACATACATATGAACATATAAATATGTAAATTTGTATGTGTATAAAGAAGTCAAGCAATCAAGCAGAAGTAAGTAGAAGTTTGTAACCAGCGACTACAAAGCTGAGGTAAATGAGTGCAGCTCAAACAAAGTTAGGCTCAAGAGAGCGTTACAGCTGCGCTTAAATGGTGCTCAAAAGTGCGTGTACATGCGACAGTGTGTCAGAGTGTGTGTGTGTTTGTCTGTGGCTGTGTGCATGCTCCAATTTATGCCATTGAGTGCGCGCACAGTTTAATCAAAGCTTACAAGAAAATCCAAAATAGCAGTCGTCTTCAACATGAGCGCATGAGAGAGTGAGAGAACGAACGCTTAACTCAAAGAGAACAAATTGAACATCAGCCACAATACACACACACACCCAAGCCGCCAAGACGCGCACGCATAGCGTACGTGAGTGCGAGAGTGTGCGCGCAAAGAGAGCGCACACAAGAGACCGCGTGCACGGTACCGGGAGTGGCTTGAAGCTGAGTTGAGTTGCGTTGCCGTACAGGTTGAGCAGTTCAGTTTTGAGCGCAACAGCGAACGTGGCGCGCGCGTGTGAGATTTTTTTTGTAGCGGCCGCAGCAGCAGCAGCAGGCAGCAGCAACGAAAGCGGTACGAAACGAAACGACGATAAGCAAGCGGCAGCAGTCGACGGCGACAGCAGCGCACGCTTGTCTCTGCTCAAATACAGTCGAAGAAGGGAGCTCAAAACAATTTCATTTCATTTTTTTAACTTCTGTTTTACGTTTGCCGCTGTTTCTGTTACTTCATTTTATTATTATTATTTATTTTATTTTTTTTTTTTTTGCCTGTTGCAATTTTTTTTTTTTATATATATTTCTTGTGCATACAATTGCAATTACTCCTGTGAGCAAAGAAACTGGACAATCTATACAGTTAGAACGCGCGTTTATTTGGCTCTTATTTTCATCATTTTGATTTTGGATTTTGGATTTCAGTTGCGCGTGTTCGGCTGCAGCAACTGCAACGCAACGACGCGTCGCGCGCGTTTTACGCACAGCTGCAACAGCAACAGCAACAAAAAACTACGTGTATACAAAATAAAATAATAATATAAAAGAATAAAACAGAGTGCAGCAGCCCTTCAGGAGAACCTGTTCTGCTGATGCTTTGTCTTTGAGTGTATGTGTGTGAGTGTATGTAGCGCCGCTGTTTATGCAAATTCGCTGCATAGTAACAACAACAAGAACAACAACACTCGCACAGCTGGCAGCTGATTTTGCAGCGCAGCAACAATAACAACAACAGCCACACACAATGAAAGTTCAGCGGAACCACAACGACTACAACAACATCAACAGCAGCAAACACTAAAAGAGACCAACGCAAGGGACTTCAACGTTTTGCTTTTTCGCGTAAGTCACAAATTTACCTCTTCCTTCCATTAACAATCTCAATGCATATGCGTATGTATGTGTGAGTGAGAGAGCCAGAAAGAGAGAGAGAGAGCGAGCACTCTCAAAGGTTAAGCTCAAGCTCAAGATTAACAGTTTTAATTAGCAGTACTCTAAGCTGCTCTTATGTAAAACATCTAACCGTACCAATTGGGTGCAATTTATTATTTTATTATTACAATTTGAGTTTATATGTAATATACATTATATATAGGAAATTGTGGTCTCATTTTTTTCTCTGTAAAATTAAATTAAAATTAAAAAATATATATATATTAATATATTTTTGTTTTGACATTTTAAAAAATTCTACCTAGACTTCAAAAGTATACATATTTTTCTAATAAAACAAAAATGAAAAGAGAAATATATATTTTATTTACATTGAATTAAATTTGATAATTTTAGAGATTTAAATATAAATATTTTCAAAGAAAATTAAAAATAAAATAAAATCAATAAAATACAATAAATGTAATATAAATATTTTTCTAAATTTTTTTTTTAACTCGAAATTTAAATAAAAAATTAACAAATATAGACATACTTTAAATATATAAATATATATAATAAATATATATATATTTTCTTTTTTCAAATCAAAATAAAAAATTAAATTTGTATTAACTTGATTTTACTACTGTAAAATAGCAGCAAAATATTTATTTATTTTTTTTTTTATTTGTTGATTAGCTTTTCTTCCAAATTTGGAGTCTTAAGTTTATCAATGTAAAAATCGAAGCTTCTAATATTTCACCCATTTATTGGGCTGTAATTTTTCTCAGTAAAGATTTGTTTCTTAAGTTTTTAAACCGCTTTTTGTTAGGCTCTCTATAGGCTGTGTCGCCCTGTTTGATTAATCTTAATTATTTCTTCACTTATCTTGCCTTCTTTCTCTCAATTAGTCTACCCTTTGGCATATCTTTCTTTTGTTTTCATTCTTGAAGAAAAATTTTCAGCTGCAGCTTCTATTTTTTTTTTTTTTTTTTTCATTTTTTTTTTTTTTTTTTTTTATGCTGCTCTCACGTTTTAAATATCAAGAAGTGATCTGAGTTTTTATTCACATCTTCTACATGTCTCTCTTCTCTCTCTATCTCTCTGTCCCTCTTGCTTTGACACTGAGCTTCATCTTTTTAGCATCTGCAGCGGCTTTAAGCCAAAGATGTTTCTCATTAGTGCCGCCTTCCACTTGTCGGATCCCTCGGGTCTCGTCTCTCGCCTCTTTCTCCCCATTCTATATCCTCAGTCTCTCCCCGTTCCGTTCGACGGAAATGGTCAATTGAAGCCGCACAGAGGCAACTCATTGTTTCGATTGCAGCGTCCACAGTTCGGATTGTCCCGCTCGCTGAGCAGCTCCCTAACACTAGTGTTGTTTTTTCTTTCTTCTTTTTTTTTTTAATGTCTGCGGTTTTTACGAGCCCAACATGTGAGTGAGGGCGGACGATGGGCCGGCAGGGGGTGGGCAGTTTATGAAGTACCTGGAAAAACGATAATATATTAATCTCAGCCCAAGTTCAGCTGGTTTTTTAATTAAAGATCTTAAAGTTTCATCTGTGTGTTTTATCTCTACCCAACGCATAAATCAAAGTGCTTTATGAGCCGAGCTTCTGTAGCTCACCGAGACGCAGCTTAAAATTTTCAGGTTTAAGTTTATACATTATATAGCATCGAATAAAGGAAGCTAAGCTGGGATTTTTCATTTTTAATTGAGCAAAAAAAAAAAAAACTTGAGAATGTTGGACTAACGCCTCAAGCATCAATTTAATACAAGCAAAAAAAATTGACAAGATAAAATAAATATAAGAGAATTTTAGAAAAGTTTTTATTAAAGTAAAATTATAGAAAATCAGATGAAAAATGTTTAGAATGAAATGCAGAAAAAAAGTTTAAAACTCGAACTAAAGTGGATTAAATTATTATATGGTGAAACAATTCACTTTATGTAATTTTATATGAAATATATAGTTTATATAAAACAGATAGCTAGTGACAATAGGCTTTTCGAAGCTATATGTTAGTTTAAGTAAAGATTAAAGATGAAAGTAATGTTGTATCATATTATTATAATAAAAAATAAAGTTATATATGTATCTATTAAAGTTTATTAAAACTTAACATACGTCAATAAAAGCTTTGCTCAAGTAGAGTACATTAAAATATATGAAAAGCTTTTGGTTTAGTTGCTTTGTTAAAGCTCCTATTAAGGAAACTTTAAGCGCATGAGAACGAAGATTAATGCACATTTTTACCATGAGCTAAATATAGCTAAATAGTTTGAGCTACTCTCGTTATTTCCCAATTGAAGGTTGCTGCCATCTGCCAGTTGCAGAGTCATCGAAGGTAGCCAAACAAAGCGACAAAGAGAGCGGGAGGGAGGGAGAGAGATAGAGACAGGGAGAAAACCCAAACAAAGGGATGCAGAGAGTGAGAAAAAAGATGTAGATGCAGGTAGCAATAGTGATAGAGTGTGACAAGGCGGGGAGAGGCAGAGGGAGAGGTAAGCACTTCCGCTTGGCCAAGCAGCTGGCCAACAACAACAACAACAACAATAACAACAAACAACAGCAGAACAATGCAATTAAAGCCGAATGAATTTGCTTTTCTAGCTTGTGACATCACAAATTTAATGAATGACTAACTGAAAAGTCTGTTCGACTCCAACTTCGATTCGGACTCTGACAAAGTATTCATGTTAAGGTTAAACGTGTAAAGCTCTCAGCATTCTAATTGCATGACAAACAAACAGATAAACAACGTTAGCTAAAAGCATTACCGATGCAAATGCATATTCGGAATGCTTTGACTGAGCGACTAGCTAATTACCTGTAAAATCTAGTCAAGCTATAGAAAGTAAGACTTGAATGGAAGCAAAGTCTATGTATATGCTTCACTTGATCAGAAAAGCTTTAACAGTATTCAAGTAAAATCATGAAATTAAAATGTTATATATTTTTTGTAATCTTAAGTTATTCACTAAATACTAAAGAAATATTTCACTTGCGTTGGAAATACCAATAGCATTACTCATCAGCATTGGCATCATTGTTACCAATTTCAATTAGCACTCTGATTAAATTTAGCATTTATGTACATATATGATCATAATCGTTATTATATTTGTTAGCCTAGCTCTTTAGCATTACCATGATTATTATCAAGCTAGGCATCTCAATTGTAATGCAATGATTAGCTTTAGTTATTTTATTCTCATTGTTATGGATATTATCATTGACATTTGAATTTGCAGTATCAAGAGCATAGCTCATTAGCATTTGCATCATTCTTAAATATTATCATTAGTATTGTCATCATCATTGTTTTTCTAAGACCCATTTATATAATCATTATGATTTTACCTCATTAGCTTAATGATTAACAATCTAATCTAAGCAGAGTAATAACAAGGAACATTAGTGCAATTCTAGGCATTATCATTGTTATTGACATTAGCAGCATCATAGGCACAGCTCATCAACATCATGATTTTCAAATTGATAGTCATTATCATTAACATCATAATATGAGCATTAATCAAAGGTTATTCAGATCATTAAGCATAAGCAATTGGTATTAGAATTATCATGAGCATACTTCATCAGCTTCATTATTCAGAAATTTATATATTTTTTTTTTTTATTTTTATTATCATTATCCTTAGTATCACTATTGTCATTATCAGCATTATGATTAGCAGCAGTTTAGTTTTGTTAGATTCATTATTATTATCAGCATTCATAATTATCCTTATTACATTACTATTATTAGTAGTAGAGTGTATTAATTATTAATATTTATAATTAATATTAGTATTAGTTATTAATAGTTATAATTAGTATTAGTATTAGTTATTAATAGGCATTGGTTCAGTTTTTTTTCCAATTCCTCATTATTATTGGCCATGAATATTATTATTATTCCCAGCATTTTTATTAGCTTTATCATTAGCAAAGTGCATTAGTATTAGCATTAGTTTGGCCAGATTCGCAATTATTAATTATATTTATAATGAGCATAGCCAATATTATTATCATTGTACATCAAACACATTCCTTGCTGTTACATATTGCCTGCCAGTGTCTGACATACCCCATGCAACAATTTCCCTTTTAATTTAGAGCAGACATTTTTTATACCCTGAACCCATTTTCAATGGGAAATCAGGGTATAATGGTTTTGTTGAAATGTATGTAACAGGCAGAAGGAGGCGTGGCAGACCCCACAAAGTATATATATTCTTGATCAGGGCGACGAGCTGAGTTGATTTGCCCCTGTCCGTCTGTCTGTCCGTCTGTCCGTCTGTCCGTCCGTCCGTCTGTCCGTCTGTCCGTCTGTCCGTCTGTCCGTATGTATGAACGCGTCGATTTCAGAAGATATAAGAGCTAGAGACTTCAAATTTTTTTTAAATGTCTGTAATTACAGCGCGCATATCAAGTTTATCATTAAAAATCGATAACTCATCCCAATCTTTTTTATCGATAAAAAACCTTATCGAAAACCAGCTATAAAATTATATCTTCTACACCTTTATTGCTAGAGTCTCCAAATTTTTAATGTATGCTTACATGCAATTTATACAATTTCGGTTTTTGTTAAAATTTACCCCCCACCCTCAAATTCACCCCCTCACCATCACTTTTGTAAAAAGCGTATTTCAAATACTAGAGACTTGTGCTTTGGCAATTACATGCATATCCATGATATATAATCATAATCTTAAAGTTTCATGAAGATCGTAGGTCCACAAAAAAAGTTATTAAGCAATTAAGTTCTCATAGTAAGCGCACACTACAGCCCATGCGTGTTTATGCGTGGGTGCTTGTGTGTGTATGTGTTTGTGTATGTGTGTGTATGTGTTTGTGTATGTGTGTGTGTATGTGTATGTGTGTGTGTATTTGTTTGTGTATGTATGCGTGTGTGTGTGTGTCTGTATGCGTGTTTGTGTATGTATGCCTGTGTGTGCGTACGTGCCTGTGTGTGTGTGTGTGCGTGTTTCTTGTGTAAGCTGAAAGACGCGAAAAATTATTGAAATATCTATTGCTCCAAGGGTTCAGGGGATCTCGTAGTCGAGCAGTCTCGACTAGAGCTTTCTTACTTGTTTTTATTTTTTATTTTCTGATTTTGAAATTCTGTCTAAAGCACGTAATACTGCCCGACGCCGACGACCTTTGCAATGCGACACCTGCACTCGGTTCAACTAACAGCTGCCATGCCAACACCACACCTACCACCCCCCACCATTTGCCACGCCTGTTCGGCCCCCCACTTTTGGTGTGCTCTAAGTGTGCATAGAAATTGCAATTTTTCGCACATAACTTTTGCCTCGCTTTCCATGGCCTTGGCAATGAATTGAAAGCGCCCCACTTGCAGCACGCGGTAAAGGGGTGGGGAGAGAGAGGGAGGCGAGGCGAGGAGTTTGTGTTTGTGTATGTGTATGTGTATGTGGCGGTCATTGTTGCGGCTGCCTGTTGCGGTTAATTGTTGCAGTTGCATTCGCCTTGCCCGTAGCCAGCGAAGCGTGTGGAATAAACAGGAAAACAGTGGCCAAATAAAGGGGAAGATCGAGAGGTAAATACATGGGCAAATGCATGTATGTGAATGTGTGTGTGTGTGTGTGTGTGTGACGGAACTAGCAGGGTGTCAATGGAATAGTTTGTTATAAGCTGAACGATCGTATATGTCTATACATAGATAGCAACACAATATAAAGCAGAGCACAGGTGGCACAGTGGACGCAGCGAGAGGAGTGGAGTGGGGGAAAGGTAGCAAGGGGGCACAAGCAAAGCGAAACAAGGGTTAAATGATGCCCATTAGGAGCCATAAATTGATACCCTCAATACTAGATTAATGTGACACACACACCATCTCTATCTCCCTCTCTCTCTCTCTCCCCCCCCCCCCTCTCTCTCTCTCTCTCTCTCTCTCTCTGTGTGTTTTCTTCTACAGTCACTAAATCAAATTAGTTCAAAGCTTCCAAACATTTTTCTGTTGGGGAAGTTTCTTATCAGCTTCAGCGGAACGAAAAACACTTTATTTCTATAAATAGAAACAATTAACAGATTATTCGAGTCGCCTCTTAAAATGTGAATCCAAATCAGTTTTCCTTCAATGATTCCATACTTTTAAAGCACTCTCTCTCTCTCTTTCCATCTTCCTATCCTTCACTCTCCCAGATTATTTTCTCTCTCTGCCTCTACGATCTCTCTCCCTCTATCTCAGCCCCTTCTCTCAACCCACCTCTCTCTCTCATCTAACCCGCTTCATCTGTCTGTCTCTCCTGCGATCTCTCTCTCTCTCTCTCTCTCTATCTAGCTATCTTCCTTTTACTCGTTCCCTCAGAGTCCTTTCTATTTCTCTCTTTTAGCTTCTTTGCGCTTCTCTCCCTTTCCCTCAATCTGTTCTCTCTCTTTCTCATTTTCTATCTTTCTCTCTCTCTCTCCCTCTTTCTGTCTCTGCCTCTCCCTAAGCGGCATTCATTTGCAATTTTCAAATTCTGCTTTATGTGACATTCTGAAATGTTTGATCCCATTTAAGTTGACACCCAGAATGAAGAATGAATCAAATAATTGAATTAGTTTATGCAAACTGATCTAAATTAAGTCTAAATATGATAATTTGAATATGCATCTACAATTGCAGAGCTTTTTACAGTTAAGTAGTGGAAAAGTGAAAAAGAGAAGTTACTTATAGCAACCATCTGATAATCTTACTTATAATAAAAGAAAAATACAAATATTTTATACTTTTCAATAGGAAAGTTTTTTAATCATACTCAGTCAAAGCAGCACTTAAAGTACTTAAAAGCCAATACACCCACATCATGAAGAGAGTATTAAAATAGCAATTGCTTTGGGCAATCGATTGCTGCTTAAATGAGAATGAAAAGACTTAAGTGGAAGATCGGGTCAAGCGTATAAAGATCGAGTTGAGTGCATTCAACTCTCAATTGGAGAAAGAGAGGGTGTGTGAGGGAGAGAAATGGACAGGGTGACATCGAACAAGTGGAACAAATGGCAATTGGATAGATTTAAATGATTGCACGCATCAATTTCTCTCAGTGCAGCGCATTTGCCTTTAATTGAAATTGAAGCTGTCTGCAGATTCTATTAGTTGATTTACGTTCTTGCTCAATCACACAATAGCACACGCACACATACACACACACACACATACACGTTGGCACGCCCCCTGCCCATGGGGGCTCGAAGTCAAGTCGCGTGTTTGTCTTCAGATAGCGTGAAACAAACAAAAAATTTACATTTTTCGGCCGACTTCAATCAGAGGCGCGCAACACGTTTTCCAATCAAACTAAATGTACCGATCCCCAAAGATACTCGAATACTATATATCTATGGAGACATAGATATAGGTATAGATAGAGCAGGTTGTAGATAGATATAGCACTCGTGTTATTTAAACGGCCTTCACACACAACAATACTGACGGACGGATGTGTGGGCGAGGAGGGCAGGAAAAGAGAGATTCTTTAGATAGGGAAAAACGAGCCGACGAGCAACTCAGAAAATTTGAGCAGGAATTTTAATTTAATTAGAGCTCCGATATATATAAATGTATATACATAGCAAATATTGGGCATCAACAAATGTTTAAAGTACGACTTTAGCTCTCAATTTGATACGAAGATATGTTATATATTAGTTATGCATTTGCATATATGTAGATACATATGTATATATGTACATCAATATTTTTTCTCCTATCTAAATTGCTGTTATTACATCCTTTATCTTAAATTCTATATCCTAGATTATGGTACAGTATTGTCTCGATAATAATCAAAAATCGCTATAAATCGACAAAAAAAATTCTATCCGCTTCAAAAAATATCGTTCTCAATAATTCTTGATTATTTGAATTTTTGTGTAAATTGAAAAAATCTATTCCTCTTGCCGTTTCGAATTATCGGGACTCCACTGTACTTCTATACCCGTTGAAAATGGGTAGTTAGGGTATAAAAGTGTTCTTAAAATTGGTGTAACAGTCAGAAGGAGGCGTGACAGACCCCATAACGTAGCAGAGTCGCCCTTGTTAGTTAGCCTGTTCCGTCTGTAGGTCCAAAAGCTTACACCTTTTGCACTTTGTTCATACCTCAGTCGAATACTCTATGCGGAATATTTAGATATATAAGAAGCCTTACAATAGTTCCCTGGACTCTACTAAATATAAGTCGTACTGATTGAAGTTTTTTTTCTAAATCAAAAAATGATAAAGATATGAAACTGAATCTCTGAACTTAATTCTAACATTTGATTTACACATATATATTGTATATTACATATATTATATATTATATTATAATGCACTTTTTATAATTATTTTCACTGCTCTCTCGTTTTTCTTTTCCCTCGCTCTGTCTCTCTTTTTCTTTATCTTTCGCTGTCTTTCTCAGTCTCTCTCTCCCAGTCTTCTAATTCTTCTATATTCGAGTACCAAATTTTTAACATCTCTCCAATTTGTCTATTTACAGTTTGATACATTGATATGCATCGCTGGCGTTGTCTGATTAACAGAAACAACAACAACCACTACAACAACTATAAACGAAAAACGAGGAGACAATACGAGCCGTAAATTCAACGCAATTTGTTATCAACGCGACATTTTACAGCACTGTCCAAGCGGCTTTTTTTCTTGAATACTCGCTTCAGCTGAAGCTCGGTTCCACCGCAACTCTCCAAACTCTCCACAGGCTCAGCAATTTGAAATTGTGCCAAAATGTATAAGCTATTGGGTAGCCTGAAGAGCTACCTCAAATGGCAGGACATCCAGACGGATAATGCAGTCTTCCGGCTCCACAACTCCTTCACAACGGTACTTTTGCTTACCTGCAGCCTGATCATCACGGCCACCCAGTATGTCGGCCAGCCGATCAGCTGCATCGTCAATGGCATACCGCCGCATGTGGTCAACACCTTTTGCTGGATTCATAGTACGTTCACCATGCCGGACGCGTTCAATCGACAGGTGAGAAGTCTACACAACTCTACATGAGTCACATCCAAAAGTGTAATTGGGCTACAGAGCATTCACATACCCATAAGTCAAATAAGCTTAAAATTGTTCGCAATTCTACAAAGACGGTGCATACTCTACACATTACAAAAAAGTCTACAATTTGTACTATTCTTTGTATGTATTATTCCAATAATATAATATAAAGTAATGCTTCGCATTTCGAAAAATTTACAAATCAAGTCAGATAGCTCGAAGTCTCCACAAAACATTTATTGTATGTAGAGCGAAAATATCATTTCTCGACACATATTAAATAAGGCTTAGAGTATATATGTAAAAAAAAATCAATTTAGAGCAATTTTGCTAAGACTACACAAGTCTCCAAATGGGTTTTGTGCGTGGGGAATGCTAAGAAAAGTGAATGACTTGAAGATATTTGTAAATTTCTTTAGTTTTATGTCAAATCAACAAAGTCTACACAAATCTCCACAAATATTTTTGAAATATATTTTCAAATTTAAACTGACAAATAACAGTTAATAGCATTTCATGGCAAAATGAACAATTTTGCAAAGTCTACACTAGTCTCCAAAAGCATAATTTTTACATTTTGTGATGAATGCCTTTGATATTATTTAAGAGACTGCATCAAACGTTCTAATACGCTCACTACGTATTTTTTGCATAGTCTACGCAAGTCTCCAAAAATAATAATATTAATTTTTCAACTGCACTTCAATCAAACAAACCTCAGCAAACCTTGTAAATATCATGTTTACAAACTCTACGCAAGTCTCCAAACGTTCCAAGTGCTGACAATGTAATTTTTGCATAGTCTACACAAGTCTCCAAAAATAATGATATACATTTTTCAAATGCACTTCAATCAAACAAACCTCGGCAAACCTTGTAAATAGCATGTTTACAAACTCTACGCAAGTCTCCAAATATAGTTAGCGCGCCTTTTAAGTCACGCAATCACGAAACTTCAGCGCAGCTTCCCAGAATTTGCTACCTTTTCTGCTTCACTGGAGTCTTGTCTTGCCTTGCTTGGTTTCATTCTTTTTACTGCTTCTTCCTCTTCTTCTGCGTCTTCGTCCTCTTCTACACATCCTTATGTAGGCCGATCACGTTCAACGTTGTCTCATTTGTATGATGTGTAATACATGCTGTAGGCCCGTTTATGGATGCCTCGCATAAATATGTGCATATTTATATGCTCCGGCTATAAAGCAATTATAAAAGGGGCGTTGTCGCTCCAAATTGTGCTTCGTGTGATCCAAAAAGGAAGAAGAAGATGAAACCAAAATACAAAACCAAGGAAAAAAACCGATTAACAACGACACAAAAATTGAATATCCCGCGGCCAGCCTTTCGCTTATGCACATATCTCATATTTCAACAGGGGCAATGTTTTGTGATTTCGTGGAACCTTCAACGCAGACGAACAACATGTCCTTGTCCCTAAGGCAGAGTACATCAAAATTCGCAAGCAGTTTGTCAATGCAGAAAAGAAGAGGTTGAGGCTCAATAGCCTGAAAGGAAATCATTAGAGAGTCGGAGAGCTTGGAACTTCAGTAAAGACTCAATCTCTAGAGAAAATCTAAATAAGAAGTGCCTTTAGCTTCCCTCGCTAAACACACAACTGTTATATAGGCAACTGTTATACCAGTTAGCAGAATGTTTTTTGTTTTTTTTTTTTTTTTTTTTTTTTTAGACTAAATTTATTACATATGCAGCAACATATAACATATACTGTATACTATATTATACTTAATATTATAACTGTTATACTGCTATTGTTACTAGACAATGCTACTAAATAATAAAAAAAAAGTATCACAATTCGTTAACTTCATTTAAGTGAGTTTTATAACAAAAGATACAAAAATTGCATACAACTTTTTTATACTACTTTATCACAAACATGTAGTATAACAGTAAGCATTATGACAGTTATTAATCATAATAATCGACTTTTATTATAGCAGTAAGGCATATTAACAGTAAGTGGTCTACCAATTGTATACCATAAATCAGCAAGCTTTAGTATAACAGTACAATATAATAGTTGCAAAGCTGTAGAAACTATTGTACAATGCAATAGTTGTAAAGCTGTAGAAACTAGAGTTCGGTTTATATATAGTCGAGTCACTCACATCCTATTAAAAATCCATATACCATTCTTAACTGTTATAAGATATGATAACTGTTATACATTATATGCCTCAATGTTATAATCAACTAAAATATTTAAATATATTTAATAATACTTATACTACTTAATATAATCACAAATGGAACTGTTATACTATTGTTTTACTACTGTTATAATAGGTCTTTAGGCTTTAAAATATATATAATGTCGATCAACAATCATTGAAAACTGTTATACTGTCATTGCTGCTGTTATATTGTAGAGTATATACCATATCTAATTCTTTGCATATGTTCCATTTCAAGGTCGGCCGTGAGGTGGCACATCCTGGCGTTGCCAACGACTTCAATGACAAGGATGCCCGGAAATACTATACCTACTATCAGTGGGTGTGCTTTGTGCTCTTCTTCCAGGTAAGAAAAACAGCCATACAAAAGATCTCTGCAATTGTGTGCTTATGAGCGAGCACCTTCACCCCCGCCTCAAGCTCGAGCCCCCCGCTTTGGTCTGTACAATAGGGTATACGAAAGTAGGGATATCTCTCCGTTTATGTTTGACGTTTTGACGACTTCCATATCGCTGTGCTCGTGGTCTCAATTGCTACGCAGAGGCCATAGCACACACACACACGCGCACACACACACGCACACACATTTATAAGACTCGCACAACAGCTGTACTTCAATGAAGCCTAATTGAATGCGTGCGTTGGCTTTCGATCTATGGGGGGAGGAGGAGGCTGTGGAGGCGTGTATGCGTTTGTGAAAAGTAGAGAAAGAGAGAGAGAGACGCAGAGGGAAAGAGAGGTAGCGGCTAATGCCTAACCGTTGATTGGGGGATGGGGGGCACGCACAATTCATTGTATTGCCAAGCACGCGCAATCAAGTATGATTGCGCGCCTGTTGCGCAACACGCAATACACAATCAGCAACAACAACAACAACAACAACAACAGCTCAACAACAACAGCAACAACAACAACTACTACAACAGTTGCTAAACACCAAAGACAGCAGCAGCAAACACTTGCGAAATGCCAGAATACTGAATTCCAATGGATTAATGACTTGCTAAATCCCAGCAACAACAACAACAACAAATGACAGAAGAACAACAACAGCAACAACAACAACAACAATTATGAAAGAACGCATCTAACTTCTGCGGAAAGTCAAACATCAACTGTTGAAGCTCTCCACAAATAAGAGCTCTTAGCTAATGTTTGCGTGTAGTTGATTAACAATCGTTCAACTAACAAGTACAGTAAAGACTGCCCGTAATGGACACTGAAGGGAATTTTGAATTTATGCTTAAAACTGTTTAACGGAAATTTGTGTTAACTTATATATACACATAAATAAGTCTGCTGAACTTATTATGTCGTTTTTGCTTAGACTCTCTAATAATACTCTCTATTCTATATATAGAGTATAAGGACCCAAAAGCTTTAGGATCACGCTAAAAGCTGTTTATAAAATAAATAAATGTAGCACTGATGCTAAATATGAATGTATTGAGAAACTTAGAACAAGTAAAAGCTAACTATAATGGATAATGAACAAACTTCTGAATTAAGCTTAAAGCTCTTTGCTGCAAATTAGTGTTAACTAATAGAGTGTAAAACTTTTTATGGAATATGCCATAACACTGATGAGAGACTTAGAACCAGTAAAAGCTGCCTACAATAGACAAGGCGAAAGCTTTTAAATCAAGCTTAAAGCTCTTCAAAGCAAATACAGTCTTATACTGTCTCAGCTTACTTCAAAGACTGTGGTCCTATTGATTTATTACTATTATACAATATACATATGTATATCCTCTCTTATGCTCGCATTTAACGTTTTTGGTTTAAGCTAAAAGATCTTAACTTCAACTCCAACAATTTTCGAAGAAGTATTTCACAGAATTTATTATAATTTCTTTAAAGAAAACTTAAAAAAAACGCTTTTTAAGTGTATAACAAAAAAACTTAATTAATAGAAAATATTTTTATATTTATGAATATTTTAATATATGTATGTCTCAAATTGTGCTCATTGAGATTATCACTAATTTGATTTGTTTAGCTGTATAAGAATTTCTTTTCTAGGATAATTTAAAGTATTAATATTACGTTTCCTTTCAAATTGAGATTTCTATATTCATTTAAATGTGTTTTGCTATTTTCCCCCTCAATTCTATAGGCCATGGCCTGCTATACTCCAAAGTTTTTGTGGAACAAATTCGAGGGCGGTCTGATGCGCATGATTGTCATGGGTCTGAACATCACGATCTGCACGAACGAGGAGAAGGAGGCCAAGCGCGATGCCCTGCTCGACTATCTCATCAAGCATGTGAAGGTGAGCACGAATGCCCAAATCCAACTCGTATGCAGAAACACGTAATAATATTGTATATCCATTTGATCGATTGCAGCGTCATAAACTGTATGCCATACGGTATTGGGCCTGCGAGGTGCTCTGCTTCATCAATATTGTGCTTCAGATGTATTTGATGAATCGTTTCTTTGACGGCGAGTTCATATCGTATGGCACGAATATAATGGGATTATCGGATGTGCCGCAGGAACAGCGTATGGATCCCATGGTTTATGTCTTTCCGCGCGTCACCAAATGCATTTTCCATAAATACGGTGCCGGTGGATCGCTGCAGACGCACGATTCCCTATGCATATTGCCGCTGAACATTGTCAATGAGAAGACCTATGTGTTCATCTGGTTCTGGTATTGGATACTGCTCGTACTGCTCGTTGGACTGATGATATTCCGGTACATAGCTATATATAGATAGATATACGTATATAACTTTAGATTGTTGTAGAAGTTTATCTTAGTTCAAAGAACTGTTATACATAGTTCTAGATACTGTTAAGGCTCCTGCTAGTTAGACAAAGCTCGTGTTAATTTGAGAAACACCTAGTTACTATTCAACATATAGTATATTTAGCTAGTCTTCATTTTAACATAACGTATATATAATTATGCCTACTGTTAAAGTGCTGTTAGACGGCCAGTCTATTGTAAAACTATACTTCTGTTATAGTTGCTCTTAAAATGTATGTTGGTTACAAAATCAGTGTGCTTCTTAACTAAATTCTAATCCATCGATTTCCCTAACTCTAATGTTGTCTAACTTTATACATTCTACTTGTTGTCGAAGCTCATGTCAGGCAAATAACTAAACTGTTGCGCTATATAAAGAATATGTTTTAAGTCAGCATAGCATAGCATAGATTCCACTGTTAACTCTTTAGCTAAGCTAGACAGACTGGAAACTCTTTTATGCTGCACTGTTAACACGCTGAACGTACAGGTTCCTTGTCTGACAGTGCCGTTTCGTTAAGTTTTGCTTAACATGGCACTGTTGAGCGCCTGCTGTTAGCTAACAGACAGAGTGCTGTATATTACAGTGCTGTTGTTGAGCTAGTTAACAGCGAGTTAAACTGCCTGTTAAATGTTTTAAGAGCCTTTCTGCAACAATTTAAATTTAAGTAATATTAGAGTGAATTTTAAACAGACTTGCTCAAAAATAAATTCTCCATATATTTACAGTGCCTGCATCATCTTCATGCCCAAGTTCCGGCCGCGTCTATTGAATGCGCGCAATCGCATGATTCCCATGGAGACCTGCCGCACACTCTCGCGCCGCTTGGACATTGGCGATTGGTGGCTAATATATATGCTGGGTCGCAATCTGGATCCGGTTATATATAAGGAGGTGATGGGCGAATTTGCCAAGCAGGTGGAGCCGGCGAAAAACGATCGCAACAAGTAAACGAGCAGGAGAGCGAGCGAGATAGAGAGAAACCCTCTGGATGATTATATTCATAATTACTATTATTTAGCAAAAATCAAGACAATTAGCTGAAGAAAACAAAAGCAAGAAAAAGACAATCTATTCAAAAATCATTTCCACCCACTCGAGAAGAAGAAGAAGCAAAAGAAAGAAACTCTTAATCAATGATCACAACTCAAATTCGAAAAAGAAAAGAAAAAACAAAAACTGTTTAAATATTTAAGCATAAACACAATATTTCAACAGTTTTGTATTCTTTCTTAAAAAAAAAAAAAAAAAAAAAATTTTTTTATTACTTTTAAATTAAATTTAATATGTAGCATGTAAAATATAAAAACGAAAACAAAAGTTACGGCCCAAAAAAATTCTAAAAAAAAACTATATATACATATATATATATACAGATATATATATATATTTGATTCTTATGAAATTAAGCGCAACTTGCAACTGCCAAGCAAAAATCAGCAACAAAAATATATAACGCTCTTATAATACAAGAAAAAACATAAATATTGCTTTTGAGTCTTTCATAATAGTTCATAACATAACATAATATTGATAAATCTGAACAATTTTAAAGCGTTTTGCTGGCAAATATTAAATGTTAAGTTTTTTGTATAGTTTTAGGCAAAAATTGCAAGATTTTTTATAAAACTAAAGCAAAATATATATATGTATACATATTTATTTATATATATATATGTTTATACAAAAACATGAAATAAACTATATAACTGGCGAAAATGAACTTGTTTTCTTACAATTTAAAGTCTAAAAATCTTTAAAAATGTTAATTCATTAAAAAAGTTAAGTTACAATTTTTTAACTTAAGTGTAACTAGTTTCCATAGAAGAACAACTAAATTGTTACCCATAAATCCATTTTAATCCATTTTTGTAACAATTTAAAAATTAATTCAAAAATCAACTTCCAAATTAACGTTAACGCAGCTTCGTTGAGTTCGTTTAATGCTCATTTAACGAAATGTCGTCAAGTGAGTAACGTAAGTAAGCATTCGCGCGTGCAGCGCAATATGCTCAATTCTAGTACTAAAATGAGTAACGCGAACGCATGAATGCGCAACGTAAAGCCAAACTGCGTAAGGCATTAAACTAATGCAGTAAATTGTTGCAAAACTCAATTAAATAAAACCAAAACGAATTAGAATAAGTGATAAAAATGTGATGACAAGTGTAAGTGCTAATACTTATGCTAAAGCGTAAAAATAACCAATAATCGAAAACCAACAAAACGAAAACAAATGCGGAATAATGTTTTGTCAAAGTCGCGCGTGCGGGTGTATGTGTGAGTGTGTAAGCGTGTCCGTGTGAGTGCGAAGCAGTTAAAAACGTAGCGAAAATTTTCTGAACAGAGGCAAAATAAAAGCGCAAAAGCTAGACGAAAAAATATAAACATAACACGAATGTGTGTAGGTGTGTGTGAGAGATAGTGTGCGGCTGGGTGGAGTTGAGAGGGTACCATAATAGTTATTGGCCTTACATATATATGTAAACACAGAGCACCGCAATTTTGGTTTCTCTTTTGTTTTCATATTGTGTTAATTTGGTCCCTTGCGTGAGAGAGTGTGTGTGCATGGAATTTAGCGACGCCTGCTGGCACCAAATTCAACCCCCAATGCCCCTGCTCCTGGTTAACGGGCGCAACAGCAACAACAACAATAGAAACATCACACCACCAACCCAAAACGCCAACCACCACCCCCTGACGACAGCTACCATGAAAATTGACTCTCGGTCGAACGAAGGTGATGTTATAGTTGTTGTTGTTGTTGGGGTGTTAAGCTAAAATAACAAGCGGCAGCAGCAGTAGCAGCGCCGTAATTCAAAAACTGTCGAAATAAAACGGCTCTGCGCTCCACTCTTGACTTGCCTTTCTTTCATTCTCTTTCTTTCTCTCTCTCACCCTGCCGTTCTACATTGCTCAGCTCGTCACTCTGATGCGCATTATATTGCTCACTCACTCCTCTTTCTCTCTCACTCTCTTGTGACGCTTATTATGCCGCAGCCAAAAGTTTAGCTCCAAGCGCCCTGTCCTTTATAATTGGGTGTACGCTTTGTGTGAGAGTGGATGTGTGTGTGACTAAAGGCGAATCGTAAGCCCAAAAAGAAGCACAAAGCAGCCAACGAAAAACAACTGGCACTCAAAGCGAACAATAGCCAACGCAATTTAATTTGCTGTTGTTGAGTAATTATTTCGCTTGTGTGAGACAAATAAAATGTTGTATTTAATTAAAAAAAAAGGAATTGCAATCGAATTTTAATTGTTGTGCTGTGAATTCGTTGGCTGCTTAAAATTGTGCGCAAATTGCGCGCTGCGCAACACCGGCCGGCGACCGTCGTCCGTTTGGCAACACTGACAGTGTTGTTTGCCGCCTGTGCGTGTATGCAACCCTGTGTGCCGAACACACGAATCTGAGTGTGAAAGCGTGTGGTCGAAAAATTAAGAACAGCAACAAAAAACGTAAGATCCAAAACGGCTCTCTTTGTATGAGTAGCAGCAGCAGCGGTAAAAAAAAAAAAAAAATGCTCGCGGGGGAGCAAAGAAAATTGACAGCAGTAGCAGCACCAGCAGCAGAGGCAGAGCAGCGCAGCCGCTAATCTTTTGCTGTCGCGTCGCGTCGCAAAAGCAAAATCACGCAGAGCCAATAAAAGCAAAAAATACAAAAATATAAATATACAAATAAATATAGATATACAATTATACATATACACTTGTATATACATATATATAAAATTTCCATACCCAAAAATAACCAAAAAATTTTCAAGTTTGACGTTTTTATGGTGTGTGAAAAACGACACGGGAACAAGGAATAGGCCACAAAAACTGAAAGCAAAGCTAAAGAATAAGGCAAAAGAAGAGGAAGCAGCAGCAATTGTAGCAGCGAAAAGCGTGCAAAGGCGACAGGAAAAAGGTCAAAATGAGTGTGGTGTGTGCAAGATAGAAGAAGAATAATCATGGAATCAATGAAAATGGAGCAAATGTGAAAAACTTGTGGAAAAGCTAAAATTAATTTTTTGTTGTTTTTGTTCACGCGCGCGTATTTGCGTTTGTGTGCGTGCGTGCGTCCGTGCGTGTGAGTGTGCCAGTCAGCCAGCGTGTGTGCTTGTGTGTGTGTGTGAACAAGAGGCGAGAGTGAGAGTGTGAGTGCGAGCGAGGCAGGCAAACAGGCAGGAAGGGACCTAAAGTATTTTGTAAAACGCATTTACTAATTAAATACAAATACAAAAAGTGAATATATATACACATGTGCATACTTATATATACGAATTCACACACATATATACATATGTATGTGTATATATATTTAGATGTGAATGTTTGGAATAATTGCACGAGTTAGAAGAGACGGCGAAACAGCTGCACGAGCATTTGATAAATGGCAATTCAAAAAGGAAATCGATAATAATAATAACAATAACAATCAACGCCTTTAAAGTGTCCCCACCTCACATCTTCCTCTTCTTCTTCTACTTATAGTTGTTGCTGGTGTTGTTGGAACGTATGCAATGTGTTGTTCTTTTTTTTGTTGTTTTTTTGAATGCAAGTAAAAGAAACAAGAACTAAAAATAATAATAAAAAGAAACAAATTAATATAAAAATATCGAGAAATACCAAATAAATGAATAAAATGTGTAAAGCCAACGAATGCGCCTTAGCAGCCGCAGCCGCCGCAGCAGCAGTCGAAGAAGCGCCACACAGCGTCGCAGCAGCAGCCGCCAACGCCGCCAACGCGTGGAAAGCAGCAAAAAGCAACGCATGACCGAACGACGCGGCGACGTTCACAAAAAGCGAAGCAAAGCAAAGCAAAGCGAAACAATTGCTTCAAACTAAAGCGAGAGAAGAGTGCAACAAAAGAGAGCAGCAAAAAAAGAACGAACAAATCGTATGCAAAACAAAAACACAAAAAGCACACACACGGGAATAATAATAACAATAATAAAAGCAAACACAAAAGCAACAACAAAGCCGTTAGGCAATAGAGAATAGCCGTAGAAGTAGAAAAACAAAACGAAGTAACGTGCAATAACTAAAACAAAAAAAGAAAAACTCAAGCAAAAGGCAAACAACGCTAAACGCACACGAAGAACGCACCACAAAAAGGAGCGAGCCAGAGAGCGAGTGACAGCAAAACTTGCGGAAAGGCAGAGAATAAGAAAGGAACGGAAAAGCAAAAGGAAGGCAGCAGGAAAATAGCAACAACAACAGCAGGAGCAGTTGAGCTTTCAGCGTTGTTGTTGTTGGTGTTTGTGCTGTTGTTGTTGTTGGTGGCGTTGGTGTTGCCATGGCCAGCAGCAGCAGCAGCGCAACAAATGCAGTCAGCAGCAACGCAACTGCGCTGCCTTCACTCTTTGCCGGCAGCAACAACAACAACAGCAGCAGCAGCAATAATAATAGCAGTGGCTGCGCTGCCGCCGTCAACGTCGCGGCCAAAGATATGGACGGACTGATTGCCATCAATGATAGCGCATTATCGCAACAAATCGAATTTATACTACAAGATGCTCCCATGGAGCAGGATGACGAGCAGCAGCAGCTGCAATTGCAGCAGCAGCTCAATATGGCAGCAGCAGCAGCGACGGCGGCAGCAGCGGCAGCGGCAGCTGCGTCCAAGCTCGACAACCACCCACCGACAACAACAAATGCAACAATAACGACAACAACAACAAACAGCGCTTCCGCCTACATCAACCATAATAGCAGCAGCAACAGCAGCAGCAACAACAACAACAACAGCAACAATCATATAAATAGCCACAACAACAACAGCAGTTTGAGTGTTGAGGATCAGCAGCAATTGTTGCTACAGCAGCATCGTGCACAGCAGCAACAACAACAACAGCAGCAGCAGCAGCAGCAACATCATCTGCTGAATGGCCGTCGCATTATCATTCAATCGACGGGCAACGGCGCCGGTTCCGTGATGGCTGCCAGCGACATCAAGGAGGAGCAGCAGGAGCTCGAGGATGAGCCCGAGGATGAGGAGGAGGAGGAAGAGGAAGATCCAGAGCTTAACGATGAGAATCTGCAGGACATCGAAGAGGAGGCGCAGGCAGCCGAA